>NC_079209.1:32399629-32699629 GCF_026745355.1 Beta vulgaris subsp. vulgaris
CTTCCTGAGTTCTATCAATGGAGGAGGTTTCACTTTCCATATTCTGAACTGCGTCGTACCAGGTTTTTATTGGCTTTTGTGTGGTGCATATGGTTTTCTCAGGAGGAGGTCGGGACTTCTCCTTATCTTTTGTCTTTTTTGGCATTTCTGTAAGAAATTCACGGGTTAAGAAGTCAGGGATAGAATTCTCTTCTCCTTTTATATGCTCAATCTCAAATTCAAAAATGCTTAAAATAGACTGCCATCTGGCAAAAATGTGTTTTGCAGCAATGTTTTGGACATCCTTTTTTAAAACAGCTTTAGCAGCTTGACAATCAACTCGTAAGAGGAATTTTCTATTTAATAAATCAGACTGGAATTTAGTAATACAAAGAACAATTGACAACATTTCTTGTTTTATAGTAGAGTATTTTTTCTGGGTATCATTCCAGTGCCCTGAGGTAAACCTGATAATGTATTCTTTTCCATTGTCGACTTGTTTTAAGATACCTCCGTAACCTTTGTCACTGGCATCTGTTTCAACAATTTTAGATAGGTTAGGGTTTGCTAAACTAAGGCATGGAATTTCTAAAACACGGGTTTTATTGTTTTTAACAGCCTGGGTATGGACATCAGACCAAGGTGGTGGGTTTTTCTTTAATCTATCATGGAGAGGTTTGGCAATTCTACAAAGATTTGGATAAAAGTCTAAGACATAATTTAAGCTACCAAGAAATCTCTGTAGCTGTGTTTTGTCTAGGATTTTATCAGGAAATTTGCTGGTGAATTGGAGAGATCTATCAATAGGGGTAATAGTTCCACAAGACACCAAGTGACCAAGGAATCTAATCTTTGTTTGAAATAAGGAAATCTTTTTGCTGAAACGACGAGACCATTTTTTTTGATTAGATAGAAAAAGGTCTTTAGATTTTTGAAATGCTGGTCAATCGTGCTTGAGTAAACTAGCACATCATCAATGTAAACTATGCAAAATTCTGAATAGGGGTTAAAGATATCGTTCATTATCCGTTGATATTCAGAAGGAGCATTTTTAAGGCCAAAAGGCATTACATTCCATTCATATTGGCCAAAAGGAACAGTAAAAGCGGTTTTATAACGGTGTTGTGGTTTGATCTGTATCTGCCAGAATCCAGATTTCATATCAAATTTTGAAAAGATGAAAGCATGGTGTAACTTCTGCATCAAGTCTTTTTTATTGGGTATAGGATAACGAATCCATCTAAGGGCGTCGTTAAGAGGTTTATAATTTATAACTAATCTGGGTGTGCCACGTTCAATTTCTGAAGCTTTGTTAACGTAAAACGCTGCACAACTCCAAGGGGAGCGGGATTTTGAAATTAAGCCTTTACTTTCGAGAAATATAATCTCTTCATGACAATGACGTTCTAAATCGGCATTCATCTGGGTTGGCCGGGCCTTGGTAGGGATATTCTTCTCATCATAATCTGGTTCATAAGGTAAGTCGACCATGTGTTGCTTTCTATCCCAGAAGGCATTTGGAAGATCAGAGCAAACTTCTCGTTCAAGGAGACTTTGGAAGTCAGCTATTTGGGTTTTTAGAGCACTACTTTGTAACTGATCTTCGATCTTTTGTAAATGGATTTTTTGTTTTAGATCGTGCACATCACTTTGCTTTCGGTTGATAAGAGAATTTATCTCACTATTGTAAATAGAACTTGCTTTTATAATGTTGAGATTCCTAGTTTTTGGTTTTTCTAGGAAAAGGAATTCTAGTTTCTTATTTTTGGTTTTGAAGGATATCCTATCATAGCTAACATTGTAAGGGGTTATTATATTTATGAAAGGTGTTCCCAAAATTACAGAATGGTGTATATTGGTAACAAGGACAAACTGGCTTTTTAGTGAAAGACCTTGATTAAGAATGCTGGCTTCAGTTTTTCCTTCTATTTGCATCTTGGTGTTATTAGCCGAGCTAAGTCTTTCAGAAGTTTTTTGATGAAAACGTCTCGGGACAAGACTAGATTTAATACAATTTAAATCTGCCCCGGTATCGAATAAAGCTATGGTATTAATTATGAAATCACTAGAAAATTCAAGTGTAACCTTTATATAATATTTTCTAGAACTGATCTCTTTTAAAACAAAGAGGAAATCCTCTGGGACTTTTGGGCTATTTTCTTCACCTGGGTCGGTGTCAGGATCACTCTCGTTAGGGGTGTCTGTAGTAATATGAGAGGTTAGAAGTTGAATTATGGCAGAGTCATGCTGTTGTTTTGTTTTAAGATCTCTTATGTCAGCTTTAATGGTTTTAACTTCGGCCTGAAGATCCTGTATGGTTCTTTCTGGCTTCTTTCTAGAACTCCTCTTTTCTAAATAGAGGTGAGGTTGTATGGTTCAGTGCTGGGGGAGGGGGGTTGAGATCTTTTTCTTTAGGTTTTTCTTCAAGGGATTCACGAAGGCGCTCAAGGTATTGTTTTTGTAAATCAGGGTTGCTAATATCCTGGATAACATCTAGGATAAGGCTTTGTTCTTTGGTTAGAACGTTTAGGGTATAAGGTTCATCTTCTTCCGAAGATGAGGATTCAATTTCATCAATCTGAGGTCCATGACTCTCAGCAGAATTATAAGATTCAGTCTCTTCATCAGAAGATTCTATTAGAAGAGCTGAAATTCTTCCTAGAGTCTCATCATCTAGGTCAAGATTTTGGATCTTGTTAGAAACTCTACAATATCTGGCAGTATGACCCTTTTTACCACATTTGAAACAAGTTATATTTTTAAAGTCAGGTTTTGGGGTGGTTTGTTGGTGTTTCTTATGGGTCTTCCATTTTCGTTGCTCAAAGGGTTTTTTATGGAAGACTTTCTCAGTCTTTTTATAAAACCTTCGGGTTCTATAGGGTTTTTGGTAAGTGGTTGGTTTACTACAACTTCCTTTGCAAGTTTTTGCTTGGGGAAGGAGTTATCAAACTGTTGGCAGAAGGATCCTAACTCCTTTTTAGTTTCTTTTAACTCCTTCTTAAGATGTTTTTGAAGCTTCAAATCCTGACATATTTGAAGGCCTTGTTTAGAGGTTAGGCTAACTAATTCACCGTAGGTTAGTCTATCATAAGGGATGATATGTTCCCCAAAGTCTTCCCGGATTCTGTTTCTGACTTTTTCTCCTAGGATGGTTGGGAGTCCTGCTAGGAATTTTTCTTTCCAAAAGGGTTGGTTAGAATCTTCCCTAAGCATAACCCTAGTGAGAAAAGTATTCTTATACCATTGAAAATCACTAAGTTTTTTGCATCTAAGATTAGATAAAAGATCTGCTTTTTATCTCTTAGATGGGAGGAATCTCCAATGAAATGTAGAGATAAGGTAAAGATTAGGGTCGAGACAGAATCTTGGGTTGGTTCTCCATTCTGGTTGAGAATGGGAACCCCATCTTCTGTTGTTTGGATAGCATTTAAAATGTCCATTGTTGTTGTTTGGTGAGATAGAAATCCCACCATCCCTTTAACTGGCCAGAGAAGCCTGCAATTTCAAAGTTCTGCAACCGTTTTATCTGACGTACCAGATTGGGTTTTATAAGCATTTGAAGCCATGGTCATCTGTTGTAAAAGGTTTAAAATCTGGTGTTCACTCATGCCATCTATGTTCCATTCATAAATGGAAGATGCGTTATATTTTGGTTGAACAATTGTGTTAGGCTGACTTCCAACCTGGAATTCACTAGATCTTATAGGAATAACATCAAGAGGACCAGAATTTTGCCAAGAGAGCTTAGCTATTTCAGGTGTTTTGTCATGGATGGAGGTAGTCTCGGTATCGGTGTCTTCACCTAAGTTTAGGACACTGATAGTGTTATTCTGGACTGTTTCTTCCTCAACAACTCGTGAGGTAGAAGGTTCCACCCTGCTAAGTTGGTCTTTGATAGCTTGAAGAAATTCGGTTTTTGAAGTCATGACCTCGTTTTGTGCCTTTTGCGAAATCTGAAATGGTTTAAAAATCGGATTTCGGAGGATCTTATCTACAGGGGTTGAGACCGAGTTTGTATCAGTTTTAAGGTTATGTTTCTCAATTCTGGAAAGTTGCTTTCCTAACGTGTTAAGGGTAATATTGGTGAAGTTGTTTTGTAGGACAATATTTTTGAGGTTGTGGTATCTTCATCTTGAGGTATCTTTAGAGGTGAGGCCTCTACCTTGTGTCTCTATGGAGAAGGTAATTTGTCGCAAAGGAGGATGGTCAGCTTGAACAGTGCCATCTGGAGTCTCCCAGACGGATGTCCTTTTGCTGGTGTTTACAGGTTCTATGGATTTAAAAGGGTAAACAATGTTGTGGTCAAAACTATAGAGTTCAAACCAGTCAAAAAATAAAATATGAGCTTTGTGTTGAACTAAAAAGTTGTAGTAACTTTCTTGTATTTGTGCACGTATATCTAGGAAATGTTCAAAAAACCACGTTCTCTTTGAGAGATTATTGTGGCATAAAAGTCTTCATGAACTAATTTTTTATTGACCTCAAAGTTCTTTTCAAGGACGTTTAGCTCATTTGCAATGTTCTCAGTTATAACCGAAGCCGATGGCGAGTCTGGAGGAGACTGTCGTTCAGCATAAACGGGGTGTGGAACTTGGGTTCTATATTCAACATTTTGGATGGAAGGTGAGGGTATATCTGAGGTAGAATACCTTGGCCTTTCTGGATAATTGTTTCTAGGACAACTGATTTGTCGTTTGTAATGCATGTTGTTTATAGAAGGAATGATGAGAAGACCTTCCAAGGTTTTCAACAGAGGAATGGTCTGAATATCTGGAGCTAATACTCCTGTTAAAACTAAGTTTTACACTACCATAGAGTACTGTACAACTTGTTGTAAATCGGTGTTAGGTTCTGGAAGAGCTGGGGATTGCTCTTCAGGTTCAGCTGCTCCCTCGAGGAACCAATCATCAGGAAGACTGACGTCATTCCATTGTATTGGTCTAGGGATTCTTATGTTAGACCTAGAAAGGTCGGTTTGGAGGAGGAGAGTTTCTCCTTCTTGCTATGTTGTATGTTTTTAGTATTAAAAGCAGACATCATGGCTTTGTAGTGGACTTTATAAATCAAAGCTACTGGTATAGAACCATCGAACATTTTGTAATTATGAGTTTTGATTTGCAAAAGCAAGGAGGATAAGATATTTTTATCACTTAAAGAGACACTGAAATTTGGATAACAATCGAACGAGACTGGACCCATGCATAAGCTTGACTCTATTGTTCCTAATAAGGAATCATTAAAGTCTTTGAATCGGCCATCTCTGAGAGCCACAAGGACTGAAGAATTCAATCCTTCTTTTGTAAGAGGTTTTAAACCTACTTGAACCAATCCTATATGGATGTAACAATATCCCTTTTCAACATGTTTTTGCAAGGTTTTAGCTGAAAACAATTTTATAGTATCAATAGGCTTTGTTAAATGTATATCACGTTCTTGGGTTTTGATAATATAATCTGTTTTAAAATGTTATATCTACTCATTTTGTAAATTTGGTCTTTATTGACTCTGGGTATTTCCCAATTGTCAATACTTTGTTCAAGATTTTCTATAGTAAAGGTTTCATTTTTTACCAGCTTATTGGCTTTACTACTACTACCATGGGAAGAGGATGAGGTTCCTCTTCTTCAAATAGAACTCATGAATCTGGTTAAAAAACTTAGACCAGGGTTAACACTTGGTACAAGCCCTATAATCTACCTGCCATAGAGAAGGTGTGGCCCTATGGTCTGACCGCCACTTTTGGGACTTACTGCCTCTACAAACCTTAAAAATGGCCGAAATAAAAGGACTGGAGCAAGAGTTAAGAATGGAAAATACTATAACCAGAAAGATAAAGTTTTATAAGGAACAAAAATACTACAACCCCTTGGCTCTGATACCAGGATAAGGGGTATACATACATATACATACAGATACATATATATACATAATATATAATATATATATATATAATATATATATATATATAATATTATATATATATATATATATACATATATATAATGTGTATATACATATATATATATATGGTATAATATATATATATATATAATATGTGTATATATACATATATAATATGTGTATATATACATATATATATATATGTGTATATATATATACATATATTAATATATATATATATATACATATATATATATATATATATATACATATATAATATATATATACATATCTATATATATATATCTATATATATAGATACATATATATAATACATATATAATATATATGTATAATATATAAATATATATTATATATATAATATATATATATAATATATATATATGTATATATATAGATATATATATATATATATATATATATATATGTATCTATATATATAGATATATATATATATGTATCTATATAGATATATATAGATATATAGATATATATATATATATACATATGTATATATATATCTATATATATATACATATTGATATATATGTATTTGTATATATATGTATTTATATATGTCTACATATATATGTATATATATTTTTATGTATATATATGTATCTGTATATATATGTTTATATATGTCTATATATATGTATATATATGTATATATATATATGTATCTGTATATATATGTATATATATATATGTCTATATATATGTCTATATATATGTATCTGTATATATATGTATCTGTATATATATGTATATATATATATGTATTTGTATATATATATGTCTATATATATATGTATATATATATATGTATATAGATGTGTATATATATGTATATATATGTATATAGATGTGTATATATATGTATATATATGTGTATATATGTATGTATATATATGTATATATATGTATATGTATATATATGTATATGTATGTATATGTATGTATATGTATATATATATATATATATATATATATATATATATATATATATATATATATATATATATATATATATATATATATATATATATATATATATATATATGTACCTGTATGTATATGTATATATATGTATATATATATGTCTATATATATAAGTATATATATTTGTATACATATATGTATCTGTATATATATGTATTTATATATGTCTATATATATGTATATATTTTTTTATGTATATATATGTATCTGTATATATATGTATTTGTATATATATGTTTATATATATGTCTATATATATGTATATATATGTATGTATATGTATATGTATATACTCCCTCCGTTTCCTAAAGATTTTCCCTCTTTCCGTTTAAGGGTGTTTCCAAAAGATCTTCCCTCTTTTGCTTTATTCATTATTTGGCAAAACAAATTTCCCTATGTACCCTCTCATGTCACTATGATATGGTCCACTATTACATTATTAATTCAATTTTACTCCCTTTCTCTCTTCTACTTTAACCCCTTTTTATTTGTTTATTTATCTTAACCCCTTTCTCTCTCCTACTTTACTCACACCATGCCCCACACAACTTGATTTACCTTGTTATCTGTAGGAACAGTAAGTGGGAAGATCTTTAGGAAACGGAGGGAGTATATTATATATATATATATGTATATATATGTATGTATATGTATGTATGTATATATGTGTGTATATATGTATGTATATGTATGTATAGATATATGTATGTATATATATGTATATATATGCGTGTTTTCTTTTTATAGTTCCCATGATTGTCAGTAATATCTTTACTTTTCACTAATTACTAGGTTTCGGGAAATCCGACTCACATGACAGGAAGGGAAAGAAGGCATGTTCACTGAGGAAGGCCGACGTGATGAAGGTGAACGAAATGTGGAGAAGGAAAAGGTTTCTATGACAAAGAATCCACTTGTTATCGATCTAGAGGTGGTGCAAGGCCTTAGTTCTCCATGCTTTTGGTTACATGAGTGCGCTAGCGATTTAGCCAATGATAATATCATTGAGATTCATTTGTCGGACAAATAATTCCACTACTTTGAGGATTCATCAACCTTCATTTTCCAAGCTTGATATTAAAGAATTCTTATGTGGGGTACAGTTGAATGTTTCCATGATACAAACATTCATGAGGTAATAATTTAGTATATAAATTAAATATTCATATACATATGTCTTAAGTAGTTTTCAATTCAACTTCCATAATATGTAAGTTTTCTTTTAATCAATATGATTTCTCAGGTTATTATACAATGAATTGATTGCAAAATCTAGTACTGAGTCAATGTTTGGTTGGTTATGTCCATGCATTATACGAGATGACAGTTGCTTACAAAACAAAACCGAATTGAAAGAGTATCTCGGTATGCGTTTCAAAGCATCTTCTCGTATTGGATATAAGATCATTCTTGTTCCTTATATTGAAAAGTATGCTTCTTAAACTCACTTTACTTTTATTATTCAATAATTAAATTGACCTATTACTTGTTCTACGATTAATAATAACTATATTTTATTGTTGTATGGCTCATTTGACACTGCTTGCGATATGTTTGTCACGTAACGAAGTTTACCATTTTGATTCTTTGCGTCGACAACCACCACAGTCCTTACTAATCAGATCATTGTTAAATAGGTAGCCTAATCGAAACTCAATATATGCGCACTTATTAATATTAATGCACATGATCAATTCTCTTGTGAAGGTAGAACTCAAGCCTCTCGAATCTATTTTATAGCTCTCATGATCAATTATCTCTAATATCTCAAAGGATCCCACGTCTAGTGGAAAAGACTTGAGTTTAGGACACCTCCCATTCAATTATAACCAAACCCATTCCCCGGGTTTAAACACTTTTCCTTGTTCTTTTGTTTTTTCATATTGTTTCTTTTTGGTTTTTCGACCTCTCAAAGCTTTGCCACTTAATCATGAAAACAAAAGGCTATTCTTGGATAGAGGTTTTTGTAACATAGTTGGTGCTTCTTTCCACAACTCATAGGAAGATGAGTTATCAAAAGAAATACCCCTTGCATCAACCCCCAAGTAACCCCCTTCCCCTTTATCCACTATATCATAGAAATCATTACAAATTACAACATGATTGCTCACTTTCTTTTCTTTTTGAGCTATTTGTGGAAGTAGAGGAAATAACTTGACTCTTTTGCCATGATTCAATGTCAATAGATACTCATTTGAAGTTCCCTTGTGCTCGAAATCATTGTCGAATTGTCATGGCCTACCAAGTAGTAAGTGACACACATCCATATGAAGAACATCACACCACCTCTCTTCTTGAAAGTTGCCAATGGAGTAGGCAACCAATGCTTGTTTCTTTACTCGAGCATGAGAATCTTCATTCAACCAAGTAAGCTTATAGGGCTTCTCGTGTGATCTTGTTGGAAGTTTCATGCTTTGGACTACCTCGGGTGAGACAACATCAACTTGAGCCGCACTATAAATGACCACAACACAAGTTTTATTCCCAATCTTGCAACGACTCCGAAACAAGTTATCCCTTTGCGATTCACAATTTGTTTCACCATACAACATTCTCCTAGTTACCCCGCCAATCATATTTTCTTCTTCTTCTAGAATTATTTCTTCTACGTCACTCTCTCCTGTTTTCTACTTTGGGAATAAATTCAAATATTTTTTCTTCTTCTTCCATGACTCTCAATTACTTGTGGTCAAAACACTCTTGCTAGGACACTCAGATGCAATATGCCTTCTACCTTGACATCTAAAACACCTCCATCTTTGATCATACTCTTCCTTTTTCACCACCAGTTTTTTTTTCCCTTGTCTTGCTTTGTGGCACTAGACGAAGATGGAGGAATTTTTTTGTTGAAAGGACTTACTTAAAAGAAAAGTTAGATTTGTAAGATCCTTTAAAACCCAATGAAGTCTTAGGTTTTTGTTATTTTAGTTGTGACTCATACTTGATGGCTAGCTTACATACATCACTAAATGTTGCGTAATGAGTAACATCCACGTTTCTACTAATCCCCTTGGAAAGACCTTTAAGAAAAGTTAAAGAAACGTAATGAGTAGGAGCCTAAATATTACAAGTAGTAATTAATAGGCTTTATTTCAAAGTTGAAAATAAACAACGAGAAAAAAAATAAAAACTCAAACACAACTCGGGCTTCCATTATTACAACCATCTTTGAAAACCCAAACAGAACTTGGACCCTGTCATGTCCATCTTCAATCACCCAACCAGAACTTGGGTCTTCTCACGTTGTATTCCATGTGTTTAGTTTAAGGAGGCTTAATGGGTTCCTTGGTCAGAGACCCATTGATGTTAAAGAACTGGCTTTGATCACAACACCAACTCCACTAGCATCACAATCAAGTTCGAACAACTTGTTGAAATCTGGCAAAGGAAGAATAGGAGCGTTGCATAACTTCTCTTTCACCTCTCCAAACTCCCTTTGAGCATGAGTATTCCATGAAAGCTCCCATGTTTTCATCAATTCAATGATATGTGACATGATTGTTGAGAAATTTCGAATAAACCTCTTTTTAAAGGAAGCTAGGCTTGGATCGGGCGCTCCCTTTTAGCTAGAGCGCCACGCCCCTTCATTGTCTTTCGTGTTTGGCACATGTTTTTTTTAGTTAACCCCTTGTTCCCATCCGTCCACTCTCCCTTACATCTTCATTCACCCCCCTTCTCACTCACTCACTTTCCCCAACCTTTCACTCATTCATTCTCATTCAAACCCCCTTTTCTCTCTCTAAACTTCATTAAAATTCAACCTTCAAACCTCCATACTTCCTTCATTTTTCAACATTTTCACTCACTTCCTTCACAAAACCATCATTTTTTCTCCTCCTCTACACAAAGAACTCACTTTCGTCCAAAAGCCCCAAAGTTTGAGGGCTTTCACCAAAGAAAAAATACATGAAGTTCGGGATAAGTTGGCATCCCACATTACCGATGATTGCTTTTGATACATTTTAGCCTGAATCTACTAGTTTGTATCAATTCTATGTACACTTTTTACATTATTAAATAGATATTTAAAGTTAATTATTACGTTCAAAAACTTATCATATATTATTGCAATTTCATCGGGTTTTTTTTTTGTGTCGAAGGGAGGTTTTGGGTGGGGGAGTGGGCAGGGCTGCTGGCAGGGGTACGCTTGGGTGTGGCCAGGGCTTCTGGCAGGGGGGGATTGCAGGGGATTGAAAGGGGTGTGCAGAGGTGCACGGAAGTGAAGGAGGTGTGCAGAGGTGCAGGGGAGTGAAAGGGGTGTGGAGGGGTGCAGGGGAGTGAAGGGGAGTGAAGGGGGTGGACAGGGCTGCTGGCTAGAGTGGGAAAGGTGGGTGGGGGTGGGCTGGGGTGGGAAGGGGGCTGATGGCAGGGGTGGGCTGGGGTGGAAGGGGGCTGCTGCATCAGATTAATTTTTTTTAAAAAAAATAATATAATATGAAGGGCAGCATGTTTAATCTTAAAACGCGGCCCTTCTTAACTCAAAGGGTTGCGTTTTAGGATTAAAACCACTGCCCTTCACAATAAGAAGCGTTGCGGTTTATTAAACGCAACCCTTCGGGTCTAAAAGGGTTGTAGCCTCTTAACTAAAAGGGCTGTATTTTAGGATTAAAATCGCAACCTCTTAACTCAAAGGGCTGCGTTTTAGGATTAAAACCGCAACCCTCACCTTAAGAAGGGTTGCGGTTTATAAAACGCAACCCTTTTCGTCTCGAAGGGCTGCGCTTTGGGACTAAAAACGTAGCCCTTCACTTGATGAAGGGTTGCATTTTTTGTCCCAAAATGTAGCCCTTCTAGCTACGAAGGGTTGTGTTTGTGTGTAAAACCGCAGCCCTTCCTTTATGTTGAAGGGCTGCTGTCAAAAAATACAGCCCTAAGGGTCTTTCGAACCGCATCCCTTCCTTATTATTCCACTAGTGTGGCCAGCCCGAAGCTAACACCATACTTTCTTGCCCATAGTATCCTCGTCTATACTAACCAACCTCTGAAGCAAGTCCTGCATAAGATGGGAGCTCCACAAGAGGAGCGGAGGCTCCTCTAAAACTGTAGCGGCCACTCCGTCCCCGGCAAAAAGAAGGAAGGGAAGCATAATGTTGGAGAGTTTGGGGAGCGTTCAAGGAGTGCTCCGCTCCAGCTCGTTGACACCCCCCTACGTTATCTTTTGTCTTTGGCACGTGTTTTTTATATTAATTAAGCCCCTGTTCCCATTCGTCCACTCTCCCTTGCATCTTCATTCACCCCCCTTCTCACTCACTCACTTTCCCCAACCTTTCATTCATTCATTCTCATTCAAAGCCCCTTTTCTCTCTCTAAACTTCATTAAAACTCAACCTTCAAACCTCCATACCTCCTTCATTTCTCAATATTTTCACTCACTTCTTTCACAAAACCTTCATTTTTTCTCCTCCTCTACACAAAGAACCTACTTTCGTCCAAAAGCCCCAAAGTTTGAGGGCCTTCACCAAAGTAGAAATACATGATGTTCGGGATAAGTTGGCGTCCCACATTACCGATGATTGCTTTTGATATATTTTAGCCCGAATCTACTAGTTTGTATCAATTCTATGTACACTTTTTACATTATTAAATATATATTTAAAGTTAATTATTACGTTCAAAAACTTGTCATATATTATTGCAATTTCATCGGGTTTTTTTTTTTTCGAAGGGAGGTTTTCGGTGGGGTTGGGGTGGTGGGGGCTGCTGGGTGAAGGGGTTGGCAGAGGGTTGGCTAGGGATAGGGGTGCAGGGGAGTGAAGGGGGTGGGCTGGGTGGGGGCAGGACAGGGAAGGAGGGAATTGCAGGGGGTGGGCAGAGGGTGGGGGGAGTGGGCAGGGCTGCTGGCAGGGGTGGGCCTGGGTGTGGGCAGGGCTTCTGGCAGGGGAGTGCAGGGGTGTAGGGGAGTGAAGGGGGTGTGCAGAGGTGCACGAAAGTGAAGGAGGTGTGCAGGGGTGCAGGGGAGTGAAGGGGGTGTGGAGGGGTGCAGGGGAGTGAAGGGGGCGGGCAGGGCTGCTGGCTGGAGTGGGAAGGGTGGGCGGGGGTGGGCTTGGGTGGGAAGGGGGCTGCTGGCAGGGGTGGGAAGGGGGCTGCTGCATCAGATTTATTTTTTTTTAAACATAAAATAATATGAAGGGCAGCAATTTTAATCTTAAAACGCGGCCCTTCTTAACTCAAAGGGATGCGTTTTAGGATTAAAACCACTGCCCTTCACAATAAGAAGCGTTGCGGTTTATTAAACGCAACCCTTCGGGTCTAAAAGGGTTGTAGCCTCTTAACTCAAAGGGTTGTATTTTAGGATTAAAATCGCAGCCTCTTAACTCAAAGGGCTGTGTTTGGATAAAACGCAACCCTCACTTAAGAAGGGCTGCGGTTTATAAAACGCAACCCTTTTGGTCTCGAAGGGCTGCGCTTTGGGACTAAAAACGCAGCCCTTCACTTGAAGAAGGGTTGCGTTTTTAGTCCCAATATGTAGCCCTTCTTGCTACGAAGGGTTGTGTTTGTGTGTAAAACCGCAACCCTTCCTTTATGTTGAAGGCCTGCTGTCAAAAAATGGAGCCCTAAGGGCCTTTCGAACCGCATCCCTTCCTTATTATTCCACTAGTGTGGCCAGCCCGAAGCTAACACCATACTTTCTAGCCCATAGTATCTTCGTCTATATTAACCAACCTCTCAAGCAAGTCCTGCATAAGATGGGAGCTCCACAAGAGGAGCGGACGCTCCTCTAAAACTGTAGCGGGCACTCCGTCCCCCTCAAATAGAAGGAAGGGAAGCAGAATGTTGGAGCGTTTGGGGAGCGTTCAAGGAGTGCTCCGCTCCAGGCTTGGAGCGGGCGCTCCAGCTCGTTGACACACCCCTACATTGTCTTTTGTGTTTGGCACGTGTTTTATTTTAATTAACCCCCTGTTCCCATCCGTCCACTCTCCCTTATATCTTCATTCACCCCCCTTCTCGCTCACTCACTCACTTTCCCCAACCTTTCACTCATTCATTCTCATTCAAACCCCCTTTTCGCTCTATAAACTTCATTAAAACTCAACCTTTAAACCTCCATACCTCATTCATTTCTCAACATTTTCACTCACTTGCTTCACAAAACTTTCATTTTTTCTCCTCCTCTACACAAAGAACCCACTTTCGTCCAAAAGCCCCAAAGTTTGAGGGCCTTCACCAAAGAAGAAATACATGAAGTTCGGGATAAGTTGGCGTCCCACAGTACCGATGATTGCTTTTGATACATTTTAGCTCGAATCTACTAGTTTATATCAATTTTATGTACACTTTTTACATTATCTCTATTCTATAAGGCAACTAGGGGGGGACACCAAAAATAGAAAAAAGAAAAAATAACAAAATAAAAAAAAACCATCCAACTGCAACACAAAACGTCAATTAAAAAACAAAACCAAAAATAAAAATTACACACAAACTGCACAAAAAATAGAAACAAGAAACAAAACAAAAACAAAAAACCAACTGCAAACCAACTGCAACACAACTCGGTAATTAAAAAACAAAAAACCATAATTACACACAAACTGCAAACTTAACAAATAACCACCTAATTAAATCCCCCAAATAAGAGGGGATAACTGCAAAACAACTCGGCAGCCTCTACACTTTTGATTCTTTCATTTCTCAATTCTATTCCACTTCAGTTCTACTTGTTGATTCTGTGAACAACATAACAACATCAACAAACCACATTTCACAATACCAATTGTTTTGACACACTACAAGGTAATTACAATGATTTCTTCATAAAAATTATACATTCTAAGTTATTAATACATAGCTCTTTTCCATACAGGCTACTTTGAGTTTCACAAGCGCCAATCAGAATACCATAAATCATAATACCAATTGTTTTCATCAATACAAGGTAATTAAAAATTTACAATGACATACTCATAAAAAAATATACATGATATGTTTCTAAATACATCATTCATTTCCAATTGTTTTCGCCAAAATACACAGTGAAGTTCAGAAGACGCGCAAAGTCAGGCAAAATTGAGCATATAATCGAACCAAAATAGGAGCATATAATCGAACCAAAATAGGAGGATCAATATACTAACAGGGGAAGTCGCTAAAAGGTAATTCTTAATCAATCACTTGGTCTTTGTATTATCAATGTGATTTTAGATAATATTTCTACTCAATCACCTACATGATTATCCATTCATTTCTAACTTAGAATAAAGTGAATGAAAAAAAAAACAACTTTTGGCTTCAATTACAGTAACTGTCTTTGATTGAAAAATAACTTTTAATAATTACAGTGTTTTGCGATTTTCCTGTTATAAAAAAATGAACTAAATTACAGTGTCTATTAAAAAAAGCTTTTCACAATTCTTTTATAAAAACGAATTTCCGAAAAAAAACTTCATTTTTCAATGCCAAAACAGATGATTTGCTATTTTCCTATTAAAAAAAAATATTTTCCGTAATTAATTTTTCAAAAACGAATTTCCGAAAAAAACTTCATTTCCCAAAACTGATGTTTTGCGAATCTCCTATTATAAAAAAAGATTTCCTATCATTTTCCAAGATTATTTATTCAGATTTGAAAAAGAAAACGAAAATAAAACTGAAAAACTGCAAGAACTAAATTTTTTGCATTTTACTTTGTATTTTACTAGCATGCAAAGAGATTTCAAACTCACCTAAATTGCAATTAGAATTCTCATTTTCTTCTCCCATTTTTTCTTCCTCCACCTTCAATTATCTCGGTTGTTTGATTCGCCGAAAACAAAAACAAATTATAACTAAATACAGAGTGAAATAATCGAGGAGAGACAGTGGCGCGTTTGACGGCGGAGAATACGGCGGCGGAAGATTTACAGTTGCTCTGAGATCCGATCATACGGGCGGCGAAAGGGGCCGTCTTTTTTGCGGAATTACGAAGAATTGCAGAGAATGCCATTGTTGAATTTGGGGGAAATTGAGGAAGGAGAGGTCTAAACAGGGAAATGAACTCGATTTGAACATCACCGAAATTTTGAAGCTCTGGAAGTTTGCTGTTGTTTGGAATTGGGAGAAAGAAAGAACCCAAAAAAAGTAAAGGAAGATAAGTAGTAAAAAAGCAAGATGATGGCAGAACAATAAAATCAAAACAGGTCAAATGTGAGAGGGAGTATTAAATTATCACCAAAGGGAGTGAAAAAAGAAAAGAAAATGTGACTACTAGATGAAGATTTCAAGAAAAGAGGTGAAAATTTTTGGGACCCACGTAGCTTCAAATCCAACAAGATGCTTTCAATTGTTGTTGTGGGCCAACCCATTATGTTTTGACTTGCCTACTCCACAAATGGTTTGTTGGTATATGAGAAAATAAGATCTTGGCAAGTAGTGATTAAAAATTAAAATTGATTGTGTAAGTTTTAGAAAATTGAATAAATAAATAAATAAATAATAAGTTGATGGATTGAATGCGGAGATTGATTGAGTAAGCATGTAACCAAAATCGCGACGCCATTGTTGAATTGCATATTCAATCTCTTCTTTGTAAAAGATCTGGACGCAATTAGAGGGGGGGGGGTTTAAAGAGAGATGTGCTGAATTTGGTAGGGGAGGAGATAATTAAAGAAGGAGATTGGTTGCTTGGTGGTAGACGACAAAAGGCAATTACATGGGGGGTTAAAGAGAAATGTGCTGAATTGGGGTGGTAGAGGCGGAGATAATTAAAGAGGGAAATGGGCTCTCGATTTCTAATGTTTATAAATGGGCCGAATTGGGTAGAATCCATTCAATGTTATTAAATAGTTAGCTAATATGATCTTATTATTGTAGAGATTCACATTTTTATTGCCTCTCTATCTCACGATTGACATATATGTTGTAACATTATGTTTTTGTTTCATAATATTTTTAAATATGAAATAATCATATTTCAAATTTGTTTTGCCTAAACGGATTATAAAACGATTATGCATATGTTAAAACATTATTATTAGCACGAAACAAAGTTTAAAATAAAAGACGTAAAATTCCTACAAGAACCCATACAATAAGGTTATTAGGATCATGCTAGTATACTAAAGTACAAGTAGCTTTATTAGTTCTTAAAAGTGATACTTAGATTAGAAGATAAAAATATATTTAAAAAATTAATTATATATCAAATATGGGTAATCATATTAATATCTCTATTCTAAAGGTAACTATTGTAGACAACATGTAGTATAAAGAACAACACTGCTCGGAACCTAACTCTAATTAGTTGTAATTCTAGTAGTCCTGAAAAGTTATATTTTACTGTCATGTCAAACATAAACCTATGAACTACCAGGAGGACACCAAAAAATAGAATAAAGAAAAGAAAAGCAAAAAAAATACATCCAAACTCCCATGTAATGATATCTAATTAAAACTAATGACATAAACCTATAAATTACCATTCAAAGGGACTATATAAAAAGTTTAAGATTATTTCTTTTACTCATTTCTAATAGTGATAAATCATATTTTCTAGAATCAGGCTAAAATACAAGACGTCAAATTCCTATAAGAATCCACATAATTTCGATATCAATAATTACATTATAAGATTAACAAATTAACAAAATTATAAATTATCAAATTTAGGGTTATCATTGCTAAACAAGTTAGAAGTTAAGCTATTAAACCTTAAAATTTAAAGTTAAACTTGGATAGGAATTTTTCGGCAAATAATAGTGATATGACAATACATAGCTTATAACCTAAGAACCTAATTATATAAAATACTATCACACTAATCTGTTTATAGTAACAAAGTTAAGATTGTTATTTGTAATTTCATAATGGATGAAAATGAAAGATAAAAAATGCAACAACAAAGGAGGAAATGGAGTGATAAGAAAAGACGTCAAAGACAGTCTCTTACAATTGAACAAAGAGGACACGAGAATGCAAAAAGGCGATCTACTTATGCCAGTAGAAGTGAAGACAACGTAGTTGATTCTCACGAAAATCAACCTCAAATAACCTCTGTAGAAGGTCATTTCATTATTCAAAATCCGAATGATTCTTCAAACACTCCAAATGTTAGAAGGTCCATGGCAGACATTACTAACTATGATCACATTGTCAATGGAGATGGACGAGGAACACATGATTGTAAGAGCTCTAAAGTAAATATATTACAAGTAGTGACAGACGACCATTTAGTGTAATCAGAATATAAATCTTATTTTTAATCATGCAGCACACCCAATTGGTGAACTCCGTTCACTCAACATGCGCACCGACATTGAATTTCAAAATCAAATGGTCATTGAAAGTAATGGGGATTTCGCAAATGGAAGCAACTTGCCCAATCGATTCTTTTGTGTTGGAGAAAGTAGCACAACCAATGCAAATATATCGAATTCTGTATCAGACGCAATAGACATTTCACACTTACCTGAAATAGAAAGTGAAAGTTGTTTGCCCGATCAATTATTAGATATTGGTCTCCACAACATATCCAATGCCAACGATAGGCCAGGTCTCAACTCTGACGATATAAGGGTCTGGAAAGTGGGGAGACGAGGTTATCGAAATTGTGCAAGAAATTACACTGAGTCAGAAGGGGTGCCCATATTCAACTTGCCTACGATGACAATATGTCCACACTGTCAAGCACGCCTGTTCCGGTCTGAGAGTCCTGAACTATGCTGCTTAAATGGGAAGGTTAATCTACCTGATTTACCTTTGTCATCTGATTTACTTCACATATACTCTGATCAATCGGATGATGGTAATCATTTTAGACAAAACATCCGTAAGTATAACCATGTTTTTGCGTTCACTTCAATGGGAGTAGAAATAGACGACGAATTGGCCAATGCCTGTCGAGGTGTATACACTTAGCGTGCTCAAATGTCAATTTATCACCGCATTGGTGGTCTACTGCCTTTGAACTCAAATGATCGTCCTCGGTTCCTTCAACTCTACATTTATGACACTGATCATGAAAATGAAAACCGTGCAGCTGAAAATTCCTCATTACGGATTGACATCATTGACAGAATTAAGCATATTTTGAATGCTCATAATCCTTTTGTCCATAATCTTCGTCATCTTGCACAATGTAATGACATACAAGATTGCAAGTTTGTCATCAAAGAGCAACCTGCCAATAATCATCAATACTCAATGCCTTCGGCATCCCAGGTGGCAGCAGTCGTCGTTGGAGGGGATGACATGGCTAACCTAAAAGAGCGAGATATTATGATAGAGTCTGTCAGTGGACGGTTGATGCATATCAAAGATACCGCGGGTTATTATGACCCACTACAGTATCCCCTCTTATTTCCTTATGGCTCTTATGGTTGGGATATAAACAGTCGTACTACTAATGGCAGAAAGCTGGCATGTCGGGAATTCTACGCATACATGTTTCAGGTGAAAATTATATTGGGTTGGCCATGTGTATGACTCATTTTCCTATATTTTTTGTGGTCATATCATTCTAACAAAAACCATTTGATTTATTTCTTAGATGAGGCAACATCTTGATTCTCTACTCTTAAGAGGCGGTCGTCTGCTACAACAATATGTTGTTGATAATTGCGTGAAAATGCAAGCATCCAGCTTGAGATGGATTGCACTCAATCAAGACATGATACATGCTTATTTGTATAAAGGTTTAGAGGATTCTCTAAATGCTGGAGAGCACAATACAGGTGCAGTTTGATTTACCTAACCAACTATCTTCGCACTTAAACCGGTCACTTCAATGAACATTAAATTTTCTATCTTTAAATTCTCATATGCAGATAATGTTGGTCGATGGACTATATTACCGTCTTCATTCGTAGGAAGCCCACGTGATATGCACCAGAGGTACCAAGATGCTATGGCGTTGGTACAGAAATTCGGCAAACCAGATATATTTTTGACAATGACATGCAATCCATCTTGGTCTGAAATACAATCAGAATTATTGTCTGGACAAGTATCAAATGATCGCCCAGATCTCATAGCAAGGGTATTTCATGCCAAATTTGAAGAGTTAAAAAAAGATGTTCTAGAAAGGGGATCCTTGGAAAGGTGGTTGCTTATGTATATGTTGTTGAATTCCAAAAGAGGGGTCTTCCCCATGTTCATATGTTGTTGATCCTAGACCAAAATGACAAGCTAACAACTCTTGATGACTACGACATGATTGTGAGAGCAGAAATACCACATGAACAACAAGAACTAGAACTGTACAATAGAGTTCTAAAACACATGATTCATAATCCATGTGGTATTCAGAATAGAGTTTCTTCATGCATGAAACAAGGGAGTTGTAAGAAAGGATTTCCCAAGTCCTTTAATGATGCAACAATGCAGGGAAATGACTCATAACCTCTATACCGTCGCCGACAAGATCGTCCACCTGTTCCATTGCGCTAATATTCTCGGATCAATGTAGACAACCGATGGGTAGTTCCCTATAATCCATTTTTGCTCCAAAAATATGATTGTCACATCAATGTAGAGATATGCAGTAGCATTAAGTGTGTCAAATATCTCTACAAATATATACATAAGGGTTCAGATAGAGTATCCATGGAAGTTAAAAATGGTGATGAGGTTGCACAGTATGTGGACGCAAGATGGATTTGTGCACCCGAAGCTTTTTGGAAAATTTTTACAAATTCCCTTTGACTCGAATGTGTCCAGTTGTCGATCGTTTGCAAGTCCATTTGCCAAACATGCATCAAGTGAGATTCGAAGGGAACAACCTAATCTCAAATGTATTAGAAGACCCGAGAAACTCGAAAACAATGCTAACACAGTTCTTCAAGATGAATGAAACTGATCCAGGTGCAAGAAGATATCTTTAAAGAGAATTTCCAGAGCATTACAGGTGGCTTAAGTCTTCGTCTGAGTGGCAGCGAAGGAGAAGTAATCAGCGGGTTATGGGCCGATTGTATGTAGCTTCTCCACTTGAAGGAGAGAGATTTTACTTGAGATTAATGCTCAACCATGTGCGAGGTCCTCAATCATTTGAAGATTTAAGAACAATTAATGGTATCACAAAACCAACATTCCGAGCTGCTGCGGAATCCCTCGGTCTAATTGAGAGTGATGAAAGCATCCGTCAGTGTCTTCTGGAAGCATCTACTGTAAGAATGCCATCATCATTGCGAAGATTATTTGCAACCATATTGGTATACTGTCAACCATCTGGATTACGTGCCCTATGGGACGAGTTCTTCACCTTCATGGTTGAGGATTATCCATCTTCAAGCACGACAACTAACAATGATGTTCTCACTCACAAGCTTTTGCAAGACTTAGACCGTTTATTACGACCACTGCGAAAAACAATTTCTGACTTCACAGAGTTGCCAAGTTTACCAGAAAGAACTGAGGACATCGACGATCTTCCTGCAATCATGGAGGAGTACTTTTCTGTGCCAGTTCCAGAAGAGGATATGATGTGTGTAAACAATCTTAATAGTGACCAACGACATGCGTTCGACACAATTATGGATGTTGTCACTTCAAAAGCTGGAGGAGCTTTTTTCGTTGATGGCCCAAGAGGTACAGGCAAAACATTCTTATACAGAGCACTTCTAGCTACCGTAAAAGGAAGAGGTGAAATTGTTGTTCCCACGACAACATCTGGTATTGCAGCAACGTTGTTGCATCAGGGAAGAACATCGCACTCGACTTTTCAGCTTCCATTGCAGCCTGATAGCAACTCAACTTGCTCATTCACGAAGCGTTCCAAAACTGCCACTATTCTAAAACACTATACCATAATTATATGGGATGAGGCTCCAATGACACACAGGTATCAATTTGAAGCTGTTGACCGATCACTGAGAGATTTAATGGAAAACGACTTACCGTTTGGGGGAAAAATTATTGTGTTTGGTGGTGATTTCAGACAAGTGTTACCAGTGGTTCGAAACGGAACAAGGACTCAGATGATAGATGCATCCTTTGTCAAGTCCCCTATTTGGAGACACGTAAATATTTTGCATTTGAGGGAAAATATGAGATCAAGAGATGACAACACATTTGCTACTCGATTGTTCTCAATTGGCAACGGAGATGAACCTACCGTGTCAGATCAAATGATAAAATTGCCAAACCATATGGTCATACCATCAATTGATGATGTCTCGATTGAAATGTTGATTGACCAGGTTTTTCCAAATCTAAGTCAGCATGTGGGAGAAGGAAATTATATGGTTGACAAGGCCATCATTACACCCCTTAACGAAGATGCTGACAAGATAAATGATAAGGTTGTTGAGAAGTTTCTTGGAGAAGGAAAAACATACTATTCGATTGATTCTGTTCCCGAAGATAGGAGAAATTTGTACCAGCAAGAGTTTTTGAATTCAATTTCAGCTTCGGGATTGCCTCCTCATGCTCTCACTCTGAAACCTGGGGTACCTTTAAGGCTTTTAAGAAACATCGATCCTAAGAATGGCCTTTGCAATGGAACACGGTTGCTATGTCGTTCACTCAACAACCATTTTATAGATGCTGAGATTTTAACAGGGCATTCCAGGGGAAATAGAGTTTTCCTGCCCAGAATTCCGTTGAAGAGTGCTGAAGATATAAAGTTGCCATTTGAGCTGGTTCGAAAGCAATTTCCAGTAAAAGTTAGTTTTGCCTTGACAATAAACAAGTCTCAGGGGCAAACTATACCCCATGTAGGCATATACCTACCAGATCATGTATTCAGCCACGGCCAGCTCTATGGGGCATTATCACGAGGGACCTCAGAGAATACAACAAAGATTGTAGTAAAAAAGGGAAAAGTACAAGGACATCAAGGGGTGTTTACAAAGAAGATTGTATATAAAGAAGTTTTACTACCTTCTGAATAGTTGTATGGGATGTGTACAATCATTAAATACCACTTTGTAACAAGAACAGTGTATATAAAAGAGTTTTATCGTCTTCTGAATAGTTGTATTCAATGTGTACAATCTTGAAATACCACTTTGTAACAATAGCACAATGTAACTGATTGAAAAATAATCATGATTCTACTCAATTTATGTACTTTACTGTTATGACTTACTTCATAATAATCTCATGTTCATATCGTAAGCGCATCGATTAATTGCATCATTATGATAATGATTTATTTCATAACCTAAACATATTGTAATGTGATGTGGGTATACAACTAGAGATGTTAGTCATGTTCTTATAACCTCATTTTTATCTCTAACATTTTTTTTTCAGGATGAAGTTCCATTATCCACCCTTTATGCATTTATATCCTTTCGGGGTTCGACGTTATAATGTCAGGGCTCGGTTAGTTCGTAACTACGACATATTCAATTACAATCACCGCGGAACAACTAAGCAGATATGGAAAATGCTTTTCATTGATGTCGAGGTAAAATAAATTTTAAATAATGTTTTATAATTTATCTTACAATGATACAATACACTCTTATCAACTTCCATTTTGGTTTTGATGATAGGGTGAGTGCATACAATGCACTATATTCTCGCCTCATGTTGAACACTTCATAGGAAAGTTTCACGAGGGATTTGTTTATGTACTCCGTGGGGTGCAAGTAGTGCCCGCCGATGAGAGCAATAATATCGTCCCAAACTGGAAACAAATGACGATAGCAGCAGAAACAATTGTGATACGTGAAGAGCATGATGACACTGCAATTCCTTCATTCTTCTACAATTTAGTTGCTTTCAATCAGTTCCATGTTCATGCCAATCGTACTGATATGGTCTTCGGTACTTTACTAACCATCTATTTACATTAAAATTCTTTGCTTTAAGGAAGCTAACTTTACTTACTTAATTTTATATTTTAAAGATGCAATAGGATTAGTTCTGTATGCTTCACCAATTGAGTATGTTGGAGAACACTCAGCTAAAAGAGATTTCGCGATAATGGATAAAACGTAAGTATATTCCAAGAAATTAAATCTTAGTTGTAAACCATCTTTGTAATCATTTAATAGAGATTGTTCCTAACACTAATCCTATTTCCTAATTGCAGTTGGACAACTATTAAGTTAACTCTTTGGAATGATTTTGTGCACATACTTGGAGATGGGCATCTTAATACTGACTCTAATTTTTGTCCAATTCTTTTTGCATGTGGTTTACATGTAAAGAGCTTTCGTGGTATACTATTGATCTACATGAATTATTAGTATTTAGAATTTTATTTTCATATTTAAAATTATCATATTAATACGTGATAGTGATTTTGGATGTGTCTCTTAAATATAGGTCGGACATATCTTACAACAGGATTTTACTCCAGGCTTTATGTTAACAAAGTAGATAACGTAACTACTTCCTTATCTACATGGTATTCACAAGATGATTATAGCAATGTGTATCTTGACTTACTAATTTTTTATTGACTAATTTAATCTTCTAAATTTATAGGTATGAATCGAATAAATTAGCGAAAAAAAGGGTTGCGGGGTTTCGCTCCACTCCTCTCTCCTTACAATCATTTATTGATATTTCAAATGCTCCTCGGATACGATTAGCTACCTTCTATGCCGTGAGAAATGTAATGAAACCCTTAATTTTCCTTTTTAAAACTACAATAAACCTATACATGAATAAATAACTTTGAATCATCTTGCAGGTACAATATTGTCGAGTTATTGCCAATGTGTGTCATCTAGAGCAGGCTGACAATTTCATATATGAAGCATGTCATCGTTGTCTCAAAAAGGTGGTTATTTTCCAAGGGGTTCCCAAATGTGAGTCTTGCGATCTTACGAATGTTCTAACCATTCCAAGGTATAATTCTAGAACTTATTTTGAGCTCTATCAAAAAAAAAATTAATCTTTATTTAATCTAATAAACTTATCTTTCTTATTAACAGATTGTTATTCCGGTTTATAACATGTGATATAAGTGGTTGTTTAAAGGTCACAATGCTTCATGATCTTGCACAAAACATTTTGAGATGCCCAGCTACGGAGATAAAATTATTACTTCAACAGGTTATCATCTATCACAAACTAGCTTGCATTGCTTTCAAAATAATTGTACGGTTGTTTTTTTTAATGCAGCCAAATGGACGCACCCGAGTCATGGAGATGATATTTTCTAAACTTGGAAAAAAATCCTTCTCTTGGATTATACCTCCACCTATTGAAGAGTTCAATCCACATCATTCTTATACTGTTAGCTACGTGTTGCATGTCGACTGGGCTGAAGAGTGCATGTGGTTAACCAAGCACCATCAAAACAAATTACATAGTTGAAACAATTGATATTTCATTTACTAATTTTGTTATTATATTGTTACATCATGAATGTTTTTTTGCCTTAGATCAAATAATTTTTCTAAATATAATTTCGCAACTAATTAAATTTCAAAAATAATTTCGCACGCATCGCGTGCATATAAGGCTAGTTAAATATATATTTGAAGTTAATTATTACGTTCACAAACTTGTCATATATTATTGCAATTTCATCGGGTTTTTTTTTTGTGTCGAAGGGAGGTTTTGGGTGGGCGTGGGGTGGTGGGGGCTGCTGGGTGAAGCGGTTGGCAGATGGTGGGCTGGGGATGGGGGTGCAAGGAAGTGAAGGGGTGGGCTGGGTGGGGGCAAGACAGGGCAGGAGGGAAGTGCAGGGGGTGGGCAGGGGTGGGCTGGGGGTGGGGGAGTGGGCAGGGGTGGGCCCGGGTGTCAGGACTTCTGGCAGGGGGAGTGCGGGGGTGCAGGGGAGTGAAGGGGGTGTGCAGAGGTGCACGGAAGTGAAGGAGGTGTGCAAGGGTGCAGGGGACTGAAGGGGGTGTGGAGGGGTGCAGGGGATTGAAGGGGGTGGGCAGGGCTGCTGGCTGGAGTGGGAAGGGTGGGCGAGGGTGGGCTGGGGTGGGAAGGAGGCTCCTGGCAGGGGTGGGCTGGGGTGGGCTGGGGTGGGAAGGGGGCTGCTGCATCAGATTTTTTTTTAAAAAAAATAATATAATTTGAAGGGCAGCAGTTTTAATCTTAAAACGCGGCCCTTCGTAACTCAAAGGGTTGCGTTTTAGGATTAAAACCACTGCCCTTCACAATAAGAAGCGTTGCGGTTTATTAAACGCAACCCTTCGGGTCTAAAAGGGTTGTAGCCTCTTAACTCAAAGGGATGTATTTTAGGATTAAAACCGCAGCCTCTTAACTCAAAAGGCTGCGTTTTAGGATTAAAACCGCGACCCTCACCTTAAGAAGGGCTGCGATTTATAAAACGCAACCCTTTTCGTCTCGAAGGGCTGCACTTTGGGACTAAAAACACAGCATTTCATTGGAAGAAGGGTTGCTTTTTTAGTCCCAAAACGTAGCCCTTCTAGCTACGAAGGGTTCTATTTGTGTGTAAAACCGCAACCCTTCCTTTATGTTGAAGGGCTGCTGTCAAAAAATGCAGCCCTAAGGGCCTTTCGAACCGCATCCCTTCCTTATTATTCCAATAGTGTGGCCAGCCCGAAGCTAACACCATACTTTCTATCCCATAGTATCCTCGTCTATACGAACCAGCCTATGAAGCAAGTCCTGCATAAGATGGGAGCTCCACAAGAGGAGCGGACGCTCCTCTAAAACTGTAGCAGCCACTCCGTCCCTTGCAAAAAGAAGGAAGGGAAGCAGATGGTTGGAGCGTTTGGGGAACGTTTAAGGAGTGCTCCGCTCCAGGCTTGGAGCGGGCGCTCCAGCTTGTTGACACGCCCCTACGTTGTCTTTTGTGTTTGGCACGTGTTTTTTTTTTTAATTAACCCCCTGTTCCCATCCGTCCACTCTCCCTTACATCTTCATTCACCCCCGTTCTCACTCACTCAGTTTCCCCAACCTTTCACTCATTCATTCTCATTCAAACCCCCTTTTCTCTCTCTAAACTTCATTAACCTTCAAACCTCCATACCTCCTTCATTTCTGAACATTTTCACTCATTTCCTTCACAAAACCTTCATTTTTTCTCCTCCTCTACACAAAGAACCCACTTTCGTCCAAAAGCCCCAAAGTTTGAGGGCCTTCAACAAAGAAGAAATACATGAAGTTCGGGATAAGTTGGTGTCCCACATTACCGATGATTGATTATGATACATTTTAGCCCGAATCTACTAGTGTGTATCAATTATATGTACACTTTTTTCATTATTAAATATATATTTAAAGTTAATTATTACGTTCAAAAACTTGTCATATATTATTGCAATTTCATTAGGTTTTTTTTTGTGTCGAAGGGAGGTTTTGGGTGGGGGTGGGGTGGTGGGGGTTGTAGGGTGAAGCGGTTGGCAGAGGGTGGGCTGGGGATGGGGGTGCAGGGGAGTAAAGGGAGTGGGCTGGGGTGAGGGCAGGGCAGGGCAGGGGGATGTGTAGGGAGTGGGCAAGGGTGCGCTGGGGATGGGGGGAGTGCAGGGCTTTTGGTAGGGGTGGGCATGGGTTTGGGCAGGGCTGCTGGGAGGGGGGAGTGCAGGGGTGTAGGGAGTGAAGGGGTTGTGCAGGGGTGCAGGGGAGTGAAAGGGTTGTGCAGGGGTGCAGGGGAGTGAATGGGGTGGGCAAGGCTGGTGGCTAGGGTAGGCTGGGGTGGGAAGGGGACTGCTGGCAGGGGTGGGATGGGGTGGGAAGGGGGCTGCTGGCAGGATGTGCGGGGCTGCTGCATCAGATTAATATTTTTTTTTAAATATATCTAATATGAATGGCTGTGGTTATAATCCTAAAACGCAGCCCCTTCCTAACTCAAAGGGTTGCGTTTTAGGATTAAAATCGTTGCCTTTCACAATAAGAAGGGTTGCGGTTTATTAAACGCAGCCCTTCGGGTCTAAAAGGGATGCAACCTCTTAAGTCAAAGGGCTGCATTTTAGGATTAAAACTGCAACCCTTCACCTTCAGAAGGGCTGCAGTTTATAAGTACGAACACTTAAACAACTACAAGAGGGGGGTGAATTGTAGTTGGGGAGATTCTCAAACTTTTTGCGGAAATGAAAAGAATGATTGAATACGAAAGAAGTAATTGCATGAACAAGAAAGAAATAGGAACACGGAGTTTTTACAAGGTAAACTACCTAGGCCCAATAGGAAGAAAAACCTTGACCACGAGGGATTTTGACTCAATTCTCTTTAATAACTTTAGGCCAAAAGACTCACTTTTGTACAACCTAAACTCGAACATACTTTGTTCCTCTAGGAACTGGTTCCCAGTCGACTTGTTCCCCATGAACAGTTGATTTTCTCTCTTGACTTCACTCGAAGTCTTTTCTATTTCTGTCTTCTCTTTCTCTTTCTCCTTTTCAGTCAAAATGATTACAGATTTAGATTCACTCAACCCAATCTATAATACTCTAAGTAATAATGAAAGAAGAGTAAAACCGAAGACACTTTTGACTAAGATATTACACTTTATATTCTGAAAGCATGTATAAAAATATTGTTACAAACAACTTATTTGTAGAGGCAATCTTTTCCACGATCCAATGAAGCTTGTATTCAGCCACTTCTTCCATGATCTTCCGCTTCAAATATCAGTTGGGAGTTAGTTGGTCAATGTCCTCAAATTCAGCCACTAACACTCGCATCCCCATTTTCCCACACCTTGTTAGTAGGTGGGTTGTTGTGGTTCCTAAAATATAGAAACTACCACAATGCATCCTTCTTAGACGCTTGTTTAGGTTAGATTTTGGCGACTCCTTGTTTATGGAATATACAAAAGGCTACACACAAACTAACTAAACAGAATATTATGGAATCACAACATATCATAATTTTTACCTCCATAATATAAACAGTTTTGTCACAAATAACGTTTAACAACTTAATTTTTGATTAATCTCCTCATCAATTCTCCATAAGTTATTTAGCATATTATTTGTGATATCTGAAATTAATTTAAACTAAAAGAATAAATCTTAAACTATAAACTAAGTTAAAACACACGTGAACAAAACTAAAATTAAATAAAGTTAATTATTTGTCATTAACAAAATAGTGAAACAACAATATTCCCGCTTTTTTATTATGACAAATAATTGGAATTTTTTTATGTTTTTATGTTTTAAGAAAAAGAAAAGAAATATATAAACAAAAAAAAAATAGCACACAAACTTGACTTAAGTAAACTCAACTATGACTAAGACTGGGAATAGGATCAGGCTTGACTGGGAATAGGGATGAGAAAAACTTGCATAGTAACTAAGAGAAAAAAACTTTATACACAACAATATATCTTCCCCCTTTGTCATTATCAAAACCAAGTAATGTACCTGCAGCACTAGAGATTCAGCAGTCTAGGTATCAAGCAGGTTGCTCAAACATAGATCTCATAATATTAGCCATCCAAACACACAAAAAAGAATAACCATGCAGAAAGCAACAATACGGACAACAAATTTTAAGCAATATGCAGAGCAAAGCAGAGAAAGTGAAGAAATTAAAAGTGCTTCATGTGTCTCAGAAGGACACAAGAAGAGAGATCCAAAAGAAATTGTTTAATAATTACAGCCACAAAAAAACATGTTCAAATATTCCAAAGTTAAAGAAAGTTAGGGCTTGGAGCGTTTGAAGAGAGAGGAGACCACAAAGTCAATTTTAGAGAGCACACCATCCACCTTGTTCCTCATCCCCCTATCAGCATTCTTGATGGCTATCATTTGTTGTTGCTGCTGAGAATCCAGAGCAGAGACAATGGTCTCTATGGCATTGATCCTAGTGTGCAGAAGGGTCAGGGAGTCCTGAATTTCCCGAAGTAACTTGTTTAGCCCAGTAGTAGACAACAACGGAAAATCCACAGCAGTTGAAGGAACTGGAACTGCGTCTAGGTGAATAAACATTGTTTCACCTTGATCCTGCTCCTTCAGAGACTTAACTCTTCCTCACATACCCACTTAGGACTCCCTCTACACCCATCTTCCTCTTACTACCAACCTCAACCTTGACAGGCGTGTCTTCCCTCTCAAAATCTATCTTCCCATTGACCAACCTCAAACTAAGCCTGGTCAGAGTGTCCTTAGTAAGATAATTTTCTGGCTCAAGGCAAAATGAGGAACTCGCAGGCAATTTAACTTTGCAGTGTTTGAAGACAGAGAAGAGAAGATTTCCATAACCCACTTTGATTTTGATGTTGTTAGCAATAAGGCAGTACATAATGGAGAGATCCATTAGACTAGCCTGAGTTCTTTTTGAGGAACGGGGTAGAATGAAACGCCAAACAAACTGGAATAATAACTTGTGAAATGGGGACAATTCTTTTTGATCTAAAGATAATGCATTAGAATTACTGTTGAAGGAAGCAAGAATTTTAGCATTTATGACTCCATTTATGTTCAGTTTTTCCCTATCCTTAATGTATTCTTTGTAACCCTCAATTGGGACATCAAACCTTTCCCCCAGTTTCTTTTCAGTTAGTGTAACCACACAGCCATTCACAACAGACACACAGACACCCTCATTTCTTTTTCATAAAGACCTGCATCCAAACTAACAATTTTCCACCATTTTTGAAACTTTAGGATGTTCAATAATTCTGACCACTTGGACTTTTTGCACCATGCAACATCAATACAAAAACCCACAAGAAATTGTGAGGATTTTGTTTTCTTACCCTCATTTTCACCATCTTCTTTTTTCGGAGAGAGAGAAACAAGAGCAGAGGATTCGGATTTTGACCCGGTAGAATCTTCTTTAGTCTTAGATGATTCTTGAGCGCTAATTTCATCAAGGGATGGTGTTTTCTCTCTGGGGAAATTTTCATAATACCGGTATTTTGGGTTTTGGAAGACATGGTGAAAGTGTTTTGGAGGGAGGTTGAAGATGAGCGATGAGAGAGAGAAATGAGTTGATGTGAGAGTTGGAAATTATGAGGGGTCAGTGATGTGATGAGTTGGGTTATAAAGTAATCCTGTTATCGTGTGAAAGAGAACTGGAGAGTTAGGTACAATGAAACGGTTTATTGGGTTTTGGAAGGCATTTAATGAAGTTTCTTCATTTAACTTAGATTAATCGAACGTGTAATCGTGGTTATAATGCATGTTAATGTAATTAATCATGGAAGGGAAGTTGTGAAAAGAAGAATAAGCAAGGAAGTTTGGAGGGAAAATTAGAAAAATAGAAAAAGAAAAAAGAAAAAAAATTGCTCTTGCATATGATAAAATGTGTCCGTAACGTACGCACCAAGTATGTGCAAGAAGGGTAATATTCAAAGACATATGTGAGTACTTATACTTGACCCTAGTTGTAACAGCCCGCTCTTCCGAGCTGCTAGCAAAACACACTTCACAACCATAAACTATAATCTAAATCTTAATAAATAAAATCGCAGCCGAAAAATAACCTTAATTACACCAATAACTCGACTAATATTCCCAAATATTATACATCGAAAAATAAATAACTATTCTCAAATCAACTATCTATATACAAACTCAATCCTTAATCTAGGACGACACCATAATCTTGCTTCACTTCCATTCTCGAACTCTTGGTACCAAACCTGCAAATTCAGAGAAGAAATACAAAACAAACGAAATTCCAAAATGCGTGGAAAACTCGTAACCTTTACTTCAGCCCGTTAAAAACATTTTGTTTCTCAAATCATTTTCATCTCGTTACACCGCTGGCATAGCTTAATCTCTTAAACAATCAGTGGTAAGTACAGGCTTTGGACAAAGGACAAACACTACCTCCAAAGTTCGTTATGGAGCCCAGCAATACTACCCCCAAGGTTCGTTATGGAGCGTAGCCGACCATATCAGGTCAAAAAGTAACCATCCTCCACCCATACCTTGCCCACTTTCTATTTTCAGTCCATAAACTAAGCCAGCAAAACAATTGCGTATTCATATTCATCGAATAACATTTCCAGAATCAACTCATAACATCACATTCATAACTATGGCCATAGTACGAACTTAAGTATCAAAAACAGAACAACGATCCACACACAAGGGCATGAGTAAATTATTTTACTGAACATAAAAGTTACCTGAACCGCAATCCAATTCCAACAGCACAATCAACTTCATAATCCCGAATGATTCTTCACTCCAAAATCATCTTCCAATAATCACCTGATAACAACAACGATAATCAATAGGATCCTCACTAGATAAGAACTAATTTAAACTAAATCTCCCAATAGAAACTAACTAATTCTATATAATTTCTAAATTTATCTTCAATATAACGACTCCAACTACAACAACAACAAACCAACCACAATTCAATAACCTATGAATTATAAACCACCACAGAACAACCCAACTACACCACTAAAACAACGCATCATCACCACAACCAATCTCAACAACTAAACAACAAGGACCCAATAACAATAATACTACAACGCCATAATAACAGTAACAATAAACAACAACAAACAACAGCAACAATTTACAAAACTACCAACAACAATAACAAGATTAACAACAACAACTTGGGCTTTAATTCACAAATTAGGAAATCAGAAACAAGAGGAGGAGGTTATATTATACCTCTGTTCTGCTAGGAGTAACAAAAAACTGGGACACATGGGTTGAGGGGGGTTCGAAGCTTTAGCAGCGGAGCTTCGCGAGGCTTGTTGAACTCCAGCGTGGTAGCAGCAGGCCACGACGGCGCCGACACCGCCACCACAGTAGTAATCATGAACAAACAAAAGAGAGGGAGAGAAACAGGGCAACAACGAACACGAACAACACCACCGACGCACGAGAGAGAGACAAACAGGGATGCGAGGTGCAGCGCGAGTCTCCGGCGAGTTGAAAACAGCCGACGGCAACGCGCACGAAAGGAGCTCCGTGAGCAGCGCTGGCGAACAAGAGAGGGGAGGGTCAGGTTCGCCGTGGTTTCACGGGGTTTTGGGGGTTTAGGTTCTCACGGGTTTGGGGTTTCAATTTTGGGATTTGTGGTTTTACGGGGAAGAAGAAAACAATTGGGTTGGGCTTTGTTTCATTAAACCGACAAGGGGGGGTGTTTTGGTTTCATTAACGGATAAAGATAACAAAAGGGTTGAGTGGTTCGAGAAGGAAACCAACCTTGATTTTCCAATTTGCGAAATATCGCTCAACTAAATGCACAAAATTAAAAATATAAAATAATATTAATAATAATAATCTCATAAAATTAAATATATAAGTATATTACAAAGACGACAATATAATTCAACTCCAACTCAAATAAGAATTTCTGAAACATAATTAACTTAATGAATATAATTAGCATTTAAATAAACATTCTTAAAAACAGGGCTATTACACTAGTTGCAGGACATACTTAGTAAGAAATACTATTAGGGAAATCAACATCATTTGTACATTTAAACTATTTTTATCATTCCTAGTTCCAAGCGTATTTTTTCAAACCTGTCCCTAGATAGAGGTTTAGTCAAAATGTCAACTATTTGATTTTCAGTAGGACAAAAATCAATTTTGACTAATCCCTTTTCCACATTGTCTTTTAGGAAATGATGTCGAATGTGAATATACATGACCCTAGAGTGATGAACTGGATCCTTGGAAATGCAAATGGCACTAGTATTATCACAGAGTATAGGAACACACTTAAATTTTATGCTTAAGTCACGTACCTGTTGCTTGATCCATAATACATGATAGCAGCAAGCAGTAGCTGCCACGTATTCAGCTTCAGCTATGGAAAGAGCAACAATATTCTGTTTCTTTGAACTCCAAGAGACCAAGCTTGATCCTAGGAACTGGACAATACCCGAGGTGCTTTTTCGATTCACCAAGTCTCCAGCATAGTCAGCATCAGAATAGCTCACTAGATCAAAGATGTCACTTCGAGGATAGAACAAACAAAGATCATCACTTCCTTTCAAATATCTAAGGATCTGTTTGACAGCTGTCAAATGAGATTCCTTAGGATTTGATTGGAATCTAGCACATAAACCAACACTAAAGGAGATATCAGGCCTACTAGCAGTTAGATATAGTATGGAACCAATCATACCTCTGTAGAGTTTCTAATCTACGGACTTACCACTTTGGTCCTCATCTAACCTTGTTCCTATTCCTATTGGAGTATGGTTGGTTTTTGCTTGATCTAGTCCATATTTTTTCAATAACTCCTTTATATATTTTTGTTGATGGGTAATTGTTCCTCTTTCAGTTTGCTTGATTTGCAAGCTGAGAAAGAAGTTTAATTCTCCCATCATGCTCATTTTAAGCTCACTACGCATTAACTCAGCAAATTCCTTACAAAGAGATTCGTTAGTTGCACCAAAAAATTATATCATCTACATAAATCTGAACCACTAGGATAACTATTCCTTTTGATCTAAGGAACAGGGTCCTATCAAATTTTCTTTGTATAAAACCATTTGAAAGTAAGAATTTTGAAAGTCTTACATACCATGATCAAGGAGCTTGCTTAAGCCCATAAAGAGCCTTATATAGCTTATAGACATGGTTAGGAAGATCCGGGTTTTCAAATCCAGGAGGTTGTTCCACATAGACGTCTTCAATTAAATACTCATTTAAAAAGGCAAATTTGACGTCCATTTAGTACAACCTAAAACCCACGAATGCTGCAAAGGCAATCAAAATTCTTATTGCTTATATTCTAGCTACATGAGCAAAAGTTTATCGAAGTCAATACCTTCTTGTTGATTATCCCTTTGGCTACGAGTCTGGCTTTGTTCCTTATAACTGTTCCATGTTCGTCCAGCTTGTTCCTGAAGACCCATTTCAGCCCAATTACCTTTTGGTTTTCAGGCATGGTCTCAGACCTTGTTCCTCTGGAACTCATTTAGTTCCTCTTGCATGGTATTTATCTAGTCAGACTCCAGAAGGGCATCATTGTGATCTCGTGGTTCTGTCATAGACAAAAAGGCTTGGAAAGCACTGAAAATTTTCAATTGAGATCTCGTTTGAGTTCCCTTTTCAATATCACTTACGATTAAATCCATTGGATGGGATTTCAGGTGCCTCCATGGTCTTGGTTAAAATCTTCTCATCTCTGTTCCTCCAACTTAAGGATTTTCATTCGTTTCATTTTCTGGATGAATTTCTGCTACTTGTTCCTCCTGAATGACAGGATCAAGAACAACTATCTCTTCTTCAGGAATATGGTTTTTGTCGGTACCTGCAGGTGTTAGTTCCTCATCAATGTTCACTGACTCTTCAGAACGAGTAAGTCCTATTTCAAAGTCATTTTCATGACTTAGTTCCTGCAGGGAGTTAGTTTCATCGAAAATAATATGGACACTTTCCTCAACACACATTGTTCTTTTGTTGTAAACTCTATATGCTTTTCTATTTAAAGCATATCCTATAAAAACTGCCTCATGACTTCTAGCATCAAACTTTCCTAAATTGTCTTTACCATTGTTATGTACAAAGCATTTACAACCAAAGATTCCAAAGTATGAGATATTTAGTTTTCTTCCTTTGAGCAGCTCATAATGGGTCTTCAAGACAATGGGGCTTAGCATGACTCTATTGACGATGTAGTATGCTGTGTTCACTGCTTCAGTCCAGAAATTCTTAGGAAGATTGCTGGCTATGATCATTGTTCTTGACATGTCCTCCAACGTGCAACTCTCCTTTACACCACACCATTTTGTTGTGGAGTCCTAGGAGATGAGAAGTTGTGATCGAGTCCTTCGTTTCTACAAAACTCATCAAATTTGGAGTTTTCAAACTCCTTAATATGATTAGAACGCAAGTGCTTAATTTTAAAACCACTTATTCTTTGAGTTCTTTTTGCAAAGTTAACAAATTCATCAAATGTCTCATCTTTGCTATGAAGAAAAATAACCCAAGTGTATCTTGAAAAATCATCAACTATAACAAGTACATATCTCTTACTAGATCGACTTTGGATTCGAACAGGGCCACATAAGTCCATATGAATCAACTCAAATGGACTTTGTGTGCTTACCATTTTCTTCGGTTTGAATGGGGATCTAACTTGTTTACCTTTAGCACATGGTCCACAAACTTCATGGTTTGAGACTTTGATTGTTGGTAATCCGACAACTAAGTCCTTACTACTTAGCTTCTAGAGCAATGTCATACTTGCGTGACCACACCTTTTATGCCAAAGAAGTGGTTCATTGTCGATGACACTTAAACAAGTTAGGTTGTCCCTAGGAACAAGGTTGAGATCAACGACGTATGTGTTCCCCTTCCTAGTTCCTTCCAGAATCTTGGTACCTGTTCCTGTATTACTTACTACACAACATTTATCAGTAAAATTCACACTGTTCCCTTTGTCGCAAAATTGTGAAATACTAAGTAGATTGTTTTTCAAACCCTCGACCAAAAATACATTATCTATCGAATGTGACTTAGACTCTCCTACCTTCCCTTTTCGAACTTGTTCTTCAGGATTCCATTTTCTCTTTAAGTACCAGATACTTGCTTAAAACTTTTTCATGTTCAAATTTTAAATTTTCGGACTCGGATTTGGTAATTAAAGAGGAACTTGTTCCTTCAGGAACAAATAGTTTCAATTCAGCCATTTCCATATTCAAGAAATAATTTTCATTTTTAGCATTTTAAAAAGCTTCTCCAATACGTCGATTTTCATCAAAAACTTCAAAGAATCGTTCCTAAATATTTACATTCACAGTTTTAAACCAATTTGAATGACCTTTGGAGACTTCTAAGGCTTTTTCTAAATTTTCTTCTTTAACGCAAATGGCCTTGTAGTCATCCAAAGTTTCCAAAAGAAGTTTTATTAATTGATTCTTTGAAAGTTGTTTTAATTATTAATCGATAACATTAATGCGTACCTTGTTGTTTGGCAAGTCTTCTTCCTCGTCTGTCTTTGTCATGAGACACAAATGAGTTGTTTCCTCTTCTGGTTGTTCCTGCTCCTCGTCTGAATCCGATTCTCCCCCTTCAGCAACCATGGCCCTTGTCATATCAACTTTTGAGAAAGGTTTTTGTTGTTCCTTTCCCTTCTCCTTGTATTTTCCTTTGCTCTTTTCATTTTTCCAGAGAGGACATTCCTTTATGAAGTGTTCAAGACTTCCACACTTGTGATAGCTTAGCTTCCCGGACTTCTTCAAGTTCTTTCCCTTGTAGTTCTTGTTGAAGAACTTCTTGAATCTTTTCACGATCAATGCTGCCTCTTCATCATCAGTTTCTGAATCCTCCAGATCATCGAACTTGAGAGTCAAAGGTTTAGGTCTACTAGAGTCAACCTCATGAGTTCCTAGATGGATTTCATGAGTTAACAAGGAGCCGGAAAGTTGCTCGATATTGAATGTGGTGTAATCTTTTGTTTCAAGTAAAGTAGTAACCTTTTCCATCCATTTTTCATCCTGAAGAAGACTTCGCAGAACTTTTCGTACTTGTTCCTCCAGAGTAATGATCTTCCCTATGGATTCAAGCTCATTAATTATGTTGAAGAACCTTGTGAGCATTTCTTGAACAGACTCCTTAGGCTTCATTTGGAATAGCTCGTATTTGTGCATGAGCATGTCTATTTTTGATCTCTTGACTTCGTTTGTTCCTTCGTGAGTAACTTGAAGAAGTTCCCACATTTGCTTGGCTGATTTGCATCCCATGGTTCGATTGTGTTCATGGGGACAAAGGCCACAGTGGAGAATCTTTTTGGCCAAGTTGTTCATCTCCATTTTGTCGAAGTCATCTTTGTCATATTTGGAGAGAGGTTTGGGGATGTCTTCACCTTTTTCATTTTTCTCTGTGACTTCGAAGAAGTCACGAATCTCTATCACTCTCCAAACTTGATAATTTTCAGCTTTAATGAAAATTTCCATACGATTCTTCCAATATGGATAATACTTGCCATTAAACATGGGTGGACACTGAGTTGAGTAACCTTCTTCCAAACTTGATAATTTTCAGATTTTGGAGGAACCAGGCTCTGATACCAAACGTTAGTCAAGTACGAACACTTAAACAACAACAAGAGGGGGATGAATTGTAGTTGGGGAGATTCTTAAACTTTTTGCGGAAATGAAAAGAATGATTGAATACGAAAGAAGTAATTGCATGAACAAGAAAGAAATAGGAACACGGAGTTTTTACAAGGAAAACTTCCGAGGTCCAATAGGAAGAAAAACCTTGACCACGAGGGATTTTGACTCTATTCTCTTTAATAACTTTAGGCTAAAAGACTAACTTTTGTAGAACCTAAACTCGGACCTACTCTGTTCCTCTAGGAACTGGTTCACAGTCAGCTTGTTCCCCCTGAACAGTTGGCTTTCTCTCTTGACTTCACTTGAAGTCTTTTCACTTTCTCTCTTCTCTTTCTCTTTCTCTGTTTCACTCGAAATGATTACAGGTTTAGATTCACTCAACCTAATCTATAATACTCTAAGTAATAATGAAAGAAGAGTAAAACCGAATACACTTTCACTAAGATATTACACTTCAAATTCTGAAAGCATATATAAAAAGATTGTTACAAACAACTTATTTGTAGAGCTCAATCTTTTCCACGATCTTCTCCATGATCCCATGAAGCTTGTATTCAGCCACTTCTTCCATGATCTTCCGTTTCAAATATCAGTTGGGAGTTAGTTGGTTAATGTCCACAAATTCAGCCACTAACACGCGCATCCCCATTTTCCCACGCCTTGTTAGTAGATGGATTGTTGTGGTTCCTAAAATATAGGAACTACCACAACGCATCCTTCTTAGGCGCTTGTTTAGGTTAGATTTTGGCGGCTCCTTGTTTATGAATATACAAAAGGCTGCACACAAACTAACTAAACAGAAAATTATATGCAATCACAACATATCATAATTTTTACCTCCATAATATAAACGGTTTTGTCACAAATAACGTTTAACAACTTAATTTTTGATTAATCTCCTAATCAATTCTCCATAAGTTATTTAACATATTATTTGTGATATCTAAAATTAATTTAAACTAAAGGAAAAAATGTTAAACTATAAACTAAGTTAAAACACAAGTGATTAAGTCTAACAAAATAAACTAGGAACATGCGAATAAAAACAAAACTAAAATTAAATAAAGTTAACTATTTGTCATTATCAAAATAGTGAAACAACACCCAACCTTTCACTCATTCATTCACATTCACACCCCCTTTTCTCTCTCTAAACTCCATTAAAACTCAACCTTCAAACCTCCATACCTCCTTCATTTCTCAACATTTTCACTCACTTCCTTCACAAAACCTTCATCTTTTCTCCTCCTCTACACAAAGAACCCACTTTCGTCCAAAAGCCCCAAATTCAAAAATTCGTCATCACTTAAAAGTTGATGTTTGGGGGAGATTTCTTGAAGAAAAAGGTTAAGGAACACGGTTGAAGCTTGAAATAACCTACATTGTTCGCAATTGTGGAATTTCTTCACCTCTAAAACCCTAACCCTAACTTTCATTTTTCTTCTAGATTTGGTTAGGAAATTTGAATATATGATGATTGTGGTGCTTCTTGTGCACTTAGCTGTTATATGTAGATAGATTTTGATTTTTATTTGATTTTTGGAATTTTTGTGTGATTTCTTTCATTCTTTTCTTTTTAGTTGCTTACTCCTTTTAGCTTACTTAGCTTAATTTTTCCTAGTTTCTTTTGTTTTTAATTTTTTCTAGTTTCTTTTCAATTTTTCTTAATTTATACTTTGAATTTTTTTTTTTGTGTGACAATTTTTTTTCTTTATTTTATTTTGTTTATTGAAATGTTTGTCATAGTCGGTGCCCTCATTTTTGTGCTTATTTGTCGGGTTGAGCTCGTGTCTTTTGATTTCTCAAAACCATCACTTTGGTTGAGTTATTCTCTGTAAACTCCAAGCATGTTTCGTTTGCGCAAAAAAAAGTAAGAAAGACCATGGCTCCTCTTCCCAAAAGAACCCAAAGGGCACCCTTCCGGCCCTTAAGTTCGTCAACCCCGAACATAAACGTTGGTATGACGAACTTAAGCACCGTAAGATTAAAACTTCTAAGTTTTTCCATGGTGACACCCTTGAAAGTCTAGGGATAAGGCATGATGTAAGGTGTGCCTTGTTTGTTCTAGGCATGGAACGCTTTTACACGTTTAGCGCTTTGACGTATGAGCGCCTCACCTTGGAATTCTTAGCCTCTCTCAAGAGACGTGAGGTTGAGGGACATGAGGGGGAGTATGAAATCTCCTTCCAATTGTTCAATCAACCCCAATGCATCTCTTTGGCGAGACTTAATCAAATTTTCCAATGTGATGCCTCAACGAGACTTGGCAATATCCCGTCTTTTATCAAAGGGACGTATTTTGGCGCCACATTGCCGGATAGACCCCTTTGATCCAAAGACGGGTTACTCCTCTCACATGCATTCCCCCATCCTTAGATACATTCATCGCCTCTTGGTTACCGCCATTTACTCAAAAAATGAACCAAGTAAGGTAGCATCGGAGGAGGTGAGTGCATTCTACATTGTTGCCCGTCACCCTGAAAAAATTGGGGGCAAGTTGAATTTCGGATTTCTATTTCTCCAACGGTGTCTTGCTATACGCCGTGGGGAACTATTCAAATCCGATATTCATTGTGGGGGGATGGTTACTATCATTGCCTCCGCCCTTGGGTTTGGGGAGCAACTCTCTTTGTTGACTCTAGTTGATGAGAACCCTTTTGTTGATTTGAATTATATTAGAGCCGCCGGGGGGATTGATTGTATCCCCGACCCCGTGCGGTTTGTTTGGAAGGTAAAGGGTCATCATCATTACCCACCGAATCCGGAGGTGACCTGATTTGATTGCGGAGGGGAGGATGCTGATATTCTTCTCATCCCTTTTGTGCCCCCCGTCGGGGAAGCCCAGGCCGCACGCGTTGACTTAGCTCCTCCTCTCCATCAAGAGTAGCCGAGTTCCGGCCGTCGTACCTTAGTGTCGTCCGGCTCTTTTGACTATGAGGGGGCCTATTACAGTCTTGCTCTGAACCAAGATCGTATGATGAATACGATCCAAGGCATGAGAGAAGACTTGAGTGGTATGATGGTACAAACTAATGTTATGTACCATCATCAAGGGCGCTCTTGCTCGTTGACACGCCCCTTCGTTGTCTTTTGTGTTTTATAACCCCGTGTTCCCATCCGTCCACTCTCCCTTACATCTTCATTCACCCCCATTGTCACTCACTCACTTTCCCCAACCTTTCACTCATTCATTCACATTCAAAACCCTTTTTCTCTCTCTAAACTCCATTAAAACTCAACCTTCAAACCTCCATACCTCCTTCATTTCTCAACATTTTCATTCACTTTCTTCACAAAACCTTCGTCTTTTCTTCTCCTCTACACAAAGAACCCACTTTCGTCCAAAAGCCCCAAATTCCAAAATTCGTCATCACATAGAAGTTGAAGTTTGGGGGAGATTTCTTGAAGAAAAAGGTTAAGGAACACGGTTGAAGCTTGAAATAACCTACATTGTTCGCAATTGTGGAATTTCTTCACCCCTCTTAAAGAGGGAGGTAAAACCCTAACCCTAACTTTCATTTTTCTTCTAGATTTGGTTAGGAAATTTGAATATATGATAATTGTGGTGCTTCTTGTGGACTTAGCTGGTAGATTTAGATCGATTTTTTTTTTTTTGATTTTCGGAATTTTTGTGTGATTTCTTTCATTCTTTTCTTTTTAGTTGCTTACTCCTTTTAGCTTACTTAGCTTAATTTTTCCTAGTTTCTTTTGTTTTATATTTTTTCTAGTTTCTTTTCCATTTTTCTTAATTTTTACTTTGAATTTTTTTTTGTGTGACTATTTGTTTTTTTTCTTTATTTTATTTTGTTTATTGAAATGTTTGTCTTAGTTGTTGCCCTCATTTTTGTGCTTATTTGTGGGTTGAGCTCGTGTCTTTTGATTTCTCAAAACCATCACTTTGGTTGAGTTATTCTATGTAAACTCCAAGCATGTTTCGTTTGCTCAAAAAAAAAGTAAGAAAGATCATGGATCCTCTTCCCAAAAGAACCCAAAGGGAACCCTTTCGGCCCTTAAGTTCGTCAACCCCGAACATAAACGTTGGTATAACGAACTTAAGCACTGGAAGATTAAAGCTTCTAAGTTTTTCCATGGTGACACCCTTGAAAATCTAGGGATAAGTGTGATGTAAGGCGTGCCTTGTTTGTTCTAGGCATGGAACACTTTTACACGTTTAGCGCTTTGACGTATGAGCGCCTCACCTTGGAATTCTTAGCCTCTCTCGAGAGATGTGAAGTTGAAGGACATGAGGGGGAGTATGAAATCTCCTTGCAATTGTTCAATCAACCCCAATGCATCTCTTTGGCGAGACTTAATCAAATTTTCCAATGTGATGCCTGAAACGCCATTCGCAACCCCGAGACTTGGCAATATCCCGTCTTCTATCAAAGGGACGTATTTTGGCGCGACATTGCCGGATACGCCCCCTTTGGTCCAAAGACAGGTTACTCCTCTCATATGCATTCCCCAAACTTTAGATACATTCACCGCCTCTTGGTTACCGCCATTTACTCAAAAAAGGATTCGAATAAGGTAGCATCGGAGGAGGTGAGTGCACTATACATTGCCGCCCATCACCCTGAAGAAATTGGGGGCAAGTTGAATTTCGGATTTCTATTTCTCCAACGATGTCTTGCTATACGCCGTGGGGAAATATTCAAATACGATATTCATTGTGGGTCTGGGGAGCAACTCTCTTTGTTGACTCCAGTTGATGAGAACCCCTTTGTTGATTTGAAATATATTAGAGCCGCCGAGTGGATTGATTTTACCCCAGACCCCGAGCGGTTTGTTTGGAAGGTAAGGGGTCGTCATCACTATTACCTACCAAATCCGGAGGTGACTCGATTTGAACGCGACGGGGAGGATGCTGATATTCTTCTCATCCCTTTTAAACCCACCGTCGGGGAAGCCCAGGTCGCACGTGTCGAATTAGCTCCTCCTCTCCATCAAGAGGAGCCGAGTTCCGACCGTCGTGCCTTAGTGTCGTCTTGCACTTTTGACTACGAGGGGGCCTATTACAGTCTTGCTCTCAACTAAAATCGTATGATAAATACGATCCAAGGCATGAGAGAAGACTTGAGTGGTATGACGGTACAAACTAATGCTATGTACCATCACCACGGGCGCTCCAACTCATTGACACGCCCCTTCGTTGTCTTTTGTGGTTCGCATGTGTTTTTTTTTAATTAACCATGTGTTCCCATCGGTCCACTCTCCCTTACATCTTCATTCACCCCTTCTCACTCACTCACTTTCCCCAACCTTTCACTCATTCATTCACATTCAAACCCCCTTTTCTTTCTCTAAATTCCATAACAACTCAACCCTCAAACCTCCACACCTTCTTCATTTCTCAACATTTTCACTCACTTCCTTCACAAAACCTTCATATTTTCTCCTCCTCTACACAAAGAACCCACTTTCGTCCAAAAGCCCCAAAGTTTGAGGGCCTTCACCAAAGAACAAATATATGAAGTTTGGGATAAGTTGGCGTCCCACATTACCGATGATTACTTATGATACATTTTAGCCCGAAGCTACTAGTTTGTATCAATTCTATGTACACTTTTTACATCATTAAATATATATTTAAAGTTAATTATTACGTTCAAAAACTTGTCATATATTATTGCAATTTCATCAGGGTTTTTTGTGTCGAAGGGAGGTTTTGGGTGGGGGTGGGGTGGTGGGGCTGCGGGGTGAAGGGGTTGGCAGAGGGTGGGCAGGGGATGCGGGTGCAGGTGAGTGAATGGGGTGGGATGGGGTGGGGCAGGGCAGGGCAGGAGGAAGTGCAGGGGGTGGGCCGGGGTGGGCTGGGTGGGGGAGTGCAGGGGGTGAGCAGGGCTGCTGGCAGGAGTGGGCCTAGGTGAGGGCAGGGCTGCTGGCAGGGGGGAGTGCAAGGGTGCAGGAGAGTGAAGGGGGTGTGCAGGGGTGTAGGGAGTGAAGGGTTGTGTAGGGGTGCAGGTGAGTGAAGGGGTGCGCAGGGGAGTGAAGGGGCAGTGCAGGGGTGCAGGGGAGTGAAGGGGGTGGGCAGGGCTGCTGGCTGGGGTGGGCAAGGCTGCTGGCTGGGGTGGGAAGGGTGGGATGGATGGGCTAGGGTGGTAAGGGGGCAGTTGGCAGGGTTTGCGGGGCTGATGCATCAGATTAAATTTTTTTTTTTAAAAAAAAATCTAATACGAAGGGCTGCGGTTTTAATCCTAAAACGCAGCTTTTCTTAACTCAAAGGGTTGCGTTTTAGGTATAAAACTGCAGCCCTTTACAATAAGAAGGGTTGTGGTTTATTAAACGCAGCCCTTCGGGTCTAAAATGACTGTGTTTTAGGATTAAAACCGCAGCCTCTTAACTCAAAGGGCTGCGTTTTAGGATTAAAACTGCAGCCACTTAACTCAAAGGGCTGCGTTTTAGGATTAAAACTTCAGCCCTCCACCTTAAGAAGGGTTGCGGTCTATAAAACGCAACCCTTTCGGTATCAAAGGGCTGTGCTTTGGGACTAAAAACGCAGCCCTTTACTTGAAGAAGGGTTGCGTTTTTAGTCCCAAAACGCAACCCTTCTAGCTACAAAGGGTTGCGTTTGTGTGTAAAACCGCAGCCCTTCCTTTATGTTGAAGGGCTGCTATGAAAGGGGCTGCTATCTAAAAATGCAGCCCTAAGGGCCTTTTGAACCGCAGTGCTTCCTTATTTTTCCACTAGTGTGGTCAGCCAGAAGATAACACCATACAGTCTAGCCCATAGTATCCTCGTCTATACTAACCAACCTCTGAAGCAAGTCCTCTATAAGATGGGCGCCCCACAAGAGGAGCGGACGCTCCTCTAAAACTGGAGCCCGCTCCGTCCCCCGCAAAAAGAAGGAAGGGAAGCAGAATGTTGGAGCGTTTGGGGAGCGTTCAAGGAGCACCTCGCTCCAGGCTTGGAGCGGGCGCTCCCATTTAGCTGGAGCGGGGGCTCCAGCTCGTTGACACGCCCCTTCGTTGTCTTTTGTGTTTGGCACGTGTTTTTTTTAATTAACCCCCAGTTCCCATCCGTCCACTCTCCCTTACATTTTCATTCACCCCCCTTCTCACTCACTCACTTTCCCCAACCTTTCACTCATTCATTCACATTCAAACCCCCTTTTCTCTCTCTAAATTCCATTAAAACTCAACCTTCAAACCTCCATACCTTCATCATTTCTCAACATTTTCACTCACTTCCTTCACAAAACCTTCAAATTTTCTCCTCCTCTACACAAAGAACCCACTTTCGTCCAAAAGCTCAAATTCAAAAATTTGTCATCACTTAAAAGTTGAAGTTTGGGGGAGATTTCTTGAAGAAAAAGGTTAAGGAACACGGTTGAAGCTTGAAATAACCTACATTGTTCGCAATTGTGGAATTTCTTCACCTATAACAGCCCGCTCTTCCGAGCTGCTAGCGAAACACACTGAACAACCACAAACTAGAATCCAAATCTTAATTAATAAAATCATAGCGGAAAAATATCCTTAAATACACCAATAATTGAACTAAAATTCCCAGATATTATACAATGAAATATAAATAACTATTCTCCAATCAACTAACTAGATACAAGCTCAATCCTTAATCTAGGACAACATCATGATATTGCTTCACTTCCATTCTCGAGTTCTTGATACCAAACCTGCAAATTCAGGGAGGAAATACAAAACAAACAAAATTCCAAAATGAGTGGAAAACTCGTAACCTTTACTTCAGCCCGTTAAAAATATTTTATTTCTCTAATCATTTCTTTCTATTACGACACTGGCATTTATAGCTCAATCTCTTAAACAAATCAGTGGCAAGTACAGGCTTTGGACAAAGGACAAACACTGCCTCCGAGGTTCGTTTTGGAGCCCAGCAATACTACCCCAAGGTTCGTTATGGAGCGTAGCCGATCGTATCAGGTCAAAAGAGTAATCGTCCTCCACCCATACCTTGCCCACTTTCTATTTTCAATTCATAAACTAAGCCAGCAAAACAATTTTCGTATTCATACTCATCTAATAACATTTCCAGAATCAACTCATAACATCACATTCATAACTATGGCCATTGTACGAACTTAAGTATCAAAAACAGAATAGAGAGATCACACACACATGGGCATGAGTAAATGATTTTACTAAACATAAAAGTTACCTGAACGCATTCCAGATTTGAACAATACAACTTCCTTCATAATCCCTAATGATTCTTCACTCCAAAATCATCCTCCAACAATCACCTCACTACAATAACGATAATCGACAACTATTCTTAAACTAATCTAAACTACAAAGTGAATCCATAACCAATTCCAATACGTAAATTATCTACCTTAATATTCTCTTAATTCTCACTTCGTAACTATAACTCTAAATTATTGAATCAAACTAACCTAGCTTAACTAACAACCTTATAAAGAGAAGATAAAACTAACTCACAACATGAATAAATCTGATTTCTATTTTGCACTCAAAATCCTTAACCCAACTAACTATCAATTCTAACAACCAAACATAGCAAAGAAATCTTAATTAAGCCAACCATAAAATGATTTGGCTAACTTCACAAATACTGAAATTAACAAAGAAAGAATAATGAATTCACTACCTCTATTTACTCGGATTCCACAGCACGCACAAGAAAAAGAACAACAACAACGAGCAATAACAACAACAGCAATATCATGGCGGCAGAATCACCAACACACGACCACAACAAAAGGTGGCAGCAACACCAATGAAAGGAGGCAGAAACCCAAATAGGGGACGCATACCACGCAACAAAACATCAACACCAGCGAGAAACCACAACAATAGCGACACCACCAATCAACAACAACAACCAAAATCGTGGCACATCACCACCACCACAACAAACTACCATAACGACCATCACAATTACAACAACAATAACAATATCAACTTGGGCTTGACATTTGTAAATATTAACAAGCAATCAAAGACTGAAATAACGAGGTATTATTTACCTCTGCTCACAAGAGCAGCAACGCGAAGAATAGAGAGGGGGAGTTTCGAAGCTTCAGTGCACGGTGGCGAAGCCGATGAGCAGAAGTAGGGACGGTGAGGCGGCGCGACGCGAGGCAGTAGCGAAGTGGAACGACAACCACAGAACACGAGAGAGAAAAATCGCGAACAGGGGATCTATCACAGCCGCAACATCGCACGAGCAGAGGAGCAGACGCGGCTCCGGTTGACCTTCAAGAACACCAGCGGGGAGAGGCGTAACTTCGGCGAGGCAGAGAGTAGGGGATGAGAGAGAGAGAAAATGGCTGGGGTTGGGGATTTTGGTTCGTTGAGCAAAACAACAAGGGAGGGTTTCATGTTGGGTTTCTTTGGGTTTTCTAAAACAACCGACAAGAAGGGGAAATTTAGAGTTTATCTTCCAAGACAAACCGACAACACCTTCGATTTTCTATTTGGGCCAAATACCACTCAACTAAATGCACAAAGTTCAAAATATAAAATAATATTAAATAATAATAACCTTATACAATTAAACATATAAGTATATTACAAAAACGACAATATAATTCAACTCCAACTCAAATAAGAATTTCCGAAACATAATTAACTTAATGAATATAATTAGCAATAAATAAACGTTCTTAAAAACAGGGCTATTACATACTACCACCCTTATTTAAAGTTTCGTCCTCGAAACTTGAAAATAATAATTTAAATAAAACCAAAATCTCAAACACATAAGATATCAAGTGTCCAACCTCAATTCTACCATCAACTTTTGTATCTCACTTCAAATCAATATCAGAATCGAGTAGCAAAGAAAACAAAAGGGGCAAAATTTTCAGCATAGGATTCCAACCATCTCATTCGTAAAGATCTAGTTTGAAATTCATTTACTTAACCAAATCATAGAACTTTTTCTCAAAACATGTATTATAGATAATACAATATAATACACCTTCATAAACGAAATCATATAGCACACGCGAAAGCGCAACAGTCATATACTCAAACTTTAACATTCCTAATTTCTTATCAGCAATTCTCAACCCCTAATAATCTATCCCAAATTGATTTCAAACTATCCCGAGAATCTTTTACCCTCGCTAGGTAGCCAACTAGGCATACGGTCGCAAGGTTGCTCTGATACCATCTTGTAACAGCCCGCTCTTCCGAGCTGCTAGCGAAACACACTCAACAACCATAAACTAGAATGCAAATCTTAATTAATAAAATTGCAACGGAAAAATATCCTTAAATACACCAATAATTGAACTAAAGTTCCCAAATATTAGGACGAGCTCTTTCCCAAAAAGGAGACCGTCATCAAGGGAGTCTTGTGGATGACACTTCCTCCAGGAAGGAAGCCGGCCATCAAAGATTTGGACGCCTTTCTCTTAGAAGCTCCAAGCATCCAAAAGAAAGAGCTCGTCCAGAATGTAAAAACTTATTTGATATCCAGGACGAGGTCCACTAAAAGAGGGAAGTCGGCCTAATAAAAGCTGGTCGTCTTCCTCTCGTAAGCAAGGGGCGTCCAGGGGCATAGCTCGTCAATAAGGCAGCATGGCAATCCCCTGGACGAACCTTAACGGTCAAAGAAGACCGGCATGAGGCATCCTGGACGATTTCTATTCTGAAGAAGGGTCCGTCCAAGAAAAAAATAAAAAAAGAGGAATGAAAATAAATATTTGCTAAGTGATTTACTTACTAAGGTATCCGTCATCTTTTCAGAGCCGGACTTGATGTATTCCTTCCACAGAGTGCTGGTGAATTTAGACATGCTTATGTGTCCCAGCCAAGACTTTTTCATGACGGCTTTTGCTGCAGCTGAAAAGGAGAAAATAGATCAAGGTTAAGATACAGATGTAAGACGACGCTATTTTTACTTAGAGAAATCTGAACAAATATACCTCTGTCCTCGGCCTGACGCAAGCCGGCGGCGACCAAAAAATTATCATTGTAAAACATCTCCTTTAAGGGGATCCAGTCGGACGGGCCCTTGAAGGATGAATTGTTTGGAGTGGAATACTCGGATATTCTGAAGTATTTCATCATCACCTCGGCCGAATCGTCCTCCAGCTCTAAGAAAGATGTTGTTCGACCAGTATTTGCAGTCGCCCGGCTAAAGTAACGATACCGTCTAGCCACAGCTTCATTAAAAGCTTAGACGAACAAGAACTCGGCCTTTCAGGCATGCATTTTGGACGTCTTTTCCCAGGTCGTCAAAAAGCCTTGGCGATTACATACGCTGAACCAGGCTCCGTCCACGGTTCTACGAAACTTGGAGACGTAGTGTATTTGGGAGAAGGCGGCCAAGGAAGGGTCAACGCCTTTCAACTCGTAAACGGCTAGAAAAGTCAGGATGTTTTGCCAGGATTTTGGGGTAAGCTGGTTATGGCCGATGTTGTAGTATTGAAGAAGGCAGCTTATGAAATGATGCAAGGGAAATCGCAACCCTGCATCCAAAGCCAGCCGATAGACAGCGAAATGGCCGGAAGGAGCACAAAGTATAGTGTCTTCCTGGCCAGGAAGACCGAAGCGGTACCCTGGCATAGGCATAGCCGAGGAAAAATGTTTAAGGTTTGGGCCTACTCGTCCGACCCAACTATTGTCGGCCAGGATGAACCTAAGGTCAGACAGAGGGCCTAAGTGGCGTCTGATTTCGGAAGATGTAGTGGGCGGTTCCTCCGAGTCACAATACGGGTCAGAGAAGACCTCCACTTCATTGGCCTCGTCCGTCACCATATCTTATCCGGACGGGCTGGATTCTGAAGGCCTTTCAATATAACTTTCCTCCCTGACGATTATAAGAGAAGTAATTTGGTTCGTTGGTCGGGAGCTTTGAACTTCGCGTTCCCCGTCAGCAGGAATTCGTCCGGTTGATACCTCCATTTATGTGGTGGAGGCTAGAAGGTTCACCCCTCGTCTAGTGCACAGGTAAAGACTGGGTCGTCTGACTTTGTCGTCCATGTCCAAAATAATAAAATGCGTGGTCGGCCGAGATAGGCCCAACTCTAGATTGTGCAGAGGAAGAAAGGCTCCTTGTTTTAGGGTCAAGATCAACCCTTGAGCGGCCCGGAATATTCGATGAAGAAGACGAAACCATGTTTTCTTAAAAAATGTGAAAAGGAAAGTGCAAAGTAAGAATTAAACAGAGGAAAAGGATACCTATTGAAATTACTTGGACGGATGGAGAGAACGAGCTAGATGAAACCTTGGACGAGTTGAAGAAACTTAGCGAGATCTTGGACGAAAGCTTTTTCTCTCTCTAAAGTTCAGTAAAAATGGACCAGAGTCTCTCTCTCTAGAAAATCTCTCAAAGATGTAAAAGTGATTTCACAAACGACAAAGGGGCATATTTATAGAGGGGGGAAAATGACCTCCTCCTCCGGTAAAAGTCACCTTTGCATGCTAAAAACCTTTGAAGGTTGACCTGATGAGACCAGCTAAATGGCTCCCTTTTCATCTTGAAAAAGAATACGAGCAGTTCTCGTCGGTTAAAAGAGGATACCAACCGACTTGGCGCCTAAATGGTAGACTCCTCTTTTAAGGGGTAAATGTTGTAGCCTAAAACCCAACGACTATAAATGTGACACATGGCTCTATCACAACCCTACAAGTGGCACTCTTCTTCTGTAATAAAGTACATGGATCATAAGCTTGTACGTTTTCTGAATAAAGAAAGGTGTATTAAGCCCTTCTTATGGCCCAACCTGTACTTAGGCCCAGTATACAAAAAGAGCATATTTCTATAAATGGTGATGTGTACTCTCCAATCAGTGGTTGCCACGTGTCACAGCATTATTGCTTAGCCAATCAGATGCTCCCAAATGAGGGTGACATCAATGTACAACAGTCATTTCAGAAACTATAAATAGTCCTTAAAATCAGGGAAAAGGTACGTTTTTCATAGCATAGTATTGTTATTCTGCCATAAATTCTCTCTCTTTCTTTCTCTACTTTCTCTCTCTAAAAGTTTCTTTTTCTACTCCTGATACCTGCCTTAAGTTTCGGAGGGAAAAATACCACCCAAACCTCCAGGGTGGGTCCCTTTTTGCAAGTCTAAAGGCGGAGCTCAGGTTCGGGATTTGAGTTCAGACATTGTTGCACAAGTCTCCTATTATTGAACCTATTGTTAGGGATAGTAGTATTTGTTTTCGAGTCTAGCACTACGTAACAATTTCGGCTATAGCATCCCATCTTTTATCTTCTCTTTTTTTCTCCTCCTTACTTTTCTCATCCTTCTTTTATAATTTTTTCTCCAAATTTTCTATCTTTTGAGTGATAACCTGTAACATCCTAACAAGATCCCCATCAGCCATGATTTTGTTGTATTTCTAAACTATTACAGTTAAAATCATTAATATGCCCGTATCTTCAACAACAAAATGGAATTGTAAATGGCCTTGAGACTCTCAGAGGCTTATAAATTTTGAAAATTCAGGAAAAAAATTGGCATATTCAAAAATTGAAACTCCTTAAAAAGCTTACCGGATGAAGGGGAAATCATCGTTTGAAATCTCATGTGTTGATTTCCATCGATTCTGTCGCATTCCACAAAAATGTGCCCATTTTAATATCTAAAAAATTCACAATAATTTGAAAAAACATTTCGTATTCTCGAAAAAAAGATATACAAATTCAAAAAAACAAAACACCCATATTAGAATCTTGTAGCCCTAGAAATCGTCCTTCAAAGTCGACTGAAAAAATTATTCGAATTCCAACGGTTTGTTTTCTTCTCCAAAACTACGTCAAATCCTCGAATTGTTCCACCAAATCTCTGAAAAATGTGCCCAAGAAATCGTCCTTCTGAAAATGATCTAATTTCAATCCTCACTTTCTCACATAATTTAGGTTAAATTTGTTTTAATAATTTTGCTCCTTTGATGAATTAGAACGGATAGGGAAAACTGAAAATTTGATTATAGTTCTCAAGACACACTCAAATAACTATAGGATCTTGATACAACTAAGTAAGACACACACAATTTAGTCTATCAATCCCAAACAACAAAGACACACTCAAGTTGTAGTAGGGGTTTTTTGAGACATACGCACTAGAAAGTTTCAGAAAGAAACACTTTTTTAATTCAAAGTCAAATCTGATCTTCACTTATCATATTCTCTCCTTATATACAGGGAGGATCAACAAAAGAAAGTCAAGAGGCTTCACACACACCCCCTACAATCGGCCAAAGTGAAACGATTTAGAGGAGCTAAAATGCCTCCTTAATTCACGCCCCTCATAACTCTACTTCAATGGGTTGCTACAAGAGCTTAACATCAGCAACTAAGGAGCCTAATATCTGAAGAAAAACACACGCCTACTTGCCTAAATATTCCATATAAACACTAGGCCTTATTTCCTTATTTAAGCTTACAATAAACAACAAAAATAAATATGATCCCAACCAGAACTCGGGCTTCGTTTACAACCATGTTTTAAAAACCTAACCAGAACTTGGCCCTTCTCAAGTTGTATACATATAATTAATGTGACATACTTGGGCTTTTGCGACACCGAATTGTGAGATGAACCGAATCTAATAATTGAAAAGATCATCTAATTTTAATATTTTGTGTCGCCTTGATGCACTTGTATCATTCTATCTTTCTTTGGAAAAAATTCGACCATGAATTTGGCCAATTCTCAAAGTACAAACTTATCAAAAGAAATGAGAACCTTATCCAATAGTGTATGCTTCAACGAAAAAATCAAAAACATTTCAAAACAATTTCTTCGAACATCATCTTGAACCCCGACTTGATGATCATAGTAATGATCAACATTGCTCTCACCAACCCCTGCAGTATGATGTAAAACATTCGGAGGAGTTCGAAAATGGTATCAAAATATTTCACAAGCACCTTTTTTGTAAGTTCAAGACAATAGAGTCATTGGGTGACTCCGAACCATCATCGACCATCAAAGCAGGAACCACTAAATCTTTCTTTATCTCCTCATTTTTATTTTTTTTCTTTACTTTGATCAGCAACAATATTCTCTTCCATATGATATTCTACAAAACCAAAATCATCCTCAATTTTATGTGTGATATTGGTTATAGGAGATGCATCGAGAACTAGTTGTTGATAAATTCTCACTACTTCTTTTATTTCACGAAAAGTAGACCGAATATCTCTAGGCTTCCTAAGGATTGGAGTCTCATCATTTTTTGGGAAATTATGTTTTCTATTTACTTGCAAAGTCATTTCGGCTATAGCATCCCATCTTTTATCTTGTCTTTTTTTCTCCTCCTTACTTTTCTCATCCTTTTTTTTTTTTTTGATTTTTTCTCCAAATTTTCTAACATCCTAAAAAGATCCCCATCAGCCATGACTTTTCTATAATACTAAACTATTACAGTTAAAATCATGATTATGTTTGTTGTTTCAACAACAAAACGAAGCTGTAAATGGCCTTGAGGCTCTCAGAGGCTTATAAATTATGAAAATTCAGGAAAAAATAAGCATATTCAAAAAATGAATCTCCTTAAAAGCTTCTCGAGCGAAGGGGAAATTTTCATTTGAAATCCGATTTGTTGATTTCCTCCGATCCTGTCGTTGTCCACAAAAATGTGCCCATTTTAATATCTAAAAAATACACAATAATCTGAATTTTTTAATCAGTATTCTAGAAAAAAAGATATGCAAAATCAAAAAACAAAAACAAAAACCCAAATTACAATCTTCTAGCCCAAGAAATAGTCCTTCGAAGTTGACTAAAAAACTATTTAAAAGTGCGTTAAATCCTCGAATCGTTCCACCAAATCTCTGATACGAAATGATCCAATTTCAATCCTCACTTTCTCACTTAATTTAGGTTAAAAAATTTTTAATAATTTTGCTCCTTTGATAAATTAGAACAGATAGGGAAAACTGAAAATTTAACTATAGTTCTCAAGACACAATCAAAGAACTATAGGATCTTGATATAACTAAACAAGACAAACTCAATATAGTCTATCAATCCTAAACAACCCAGGCACATTCAAAGTCAAATATGATCTTCACCTATCATATGCGCCTCACTAGTAGAATAAATGCTATTTGCTGCGGTGGTATTGTTGCGGTTTTACTCATACGTAACAATATAGCATGTGAAAATAAAAAATAACTATGAAATAAAGATATTGTTGCGGTTTTAGCCTAAAACCGCAGCAATATAGTCTACTGGAAATTTTTTGAAAAAAAAATTGACTATCTGACCGAAATATTTTTGCGGTTTTGGTAAAAAACCGCAGCAATATAATAAAATAATATTAAAAATAACTTTTTATTATATTGCTGCGGTTTTTTACCAAAATCGCAGCAACATTATTAAAAATATTTAAAAACAGTATAAAAGACGCATTTCCTCACCACACGCCTCATACTTAGGGTTTTTTGTTTTCCTCACCAGTCACCACACGCCTCTCTCTCTTCAACCTCAACACCTCTCTCACGCTGCTATCAACCTCTCATCTCTCCTCTATAATCTCTCTCACTCCTCTCTCTTTCTCACTCCTAATCTGTCGTCATTATTCGCCGGCGAGCTTCATCACTCGTTCCTCACTCTCCGATCCAACACCAGTCGTCGCAACACCGGCGCTTCGCTTCGTCACTCGTTCCTCACTCTCCGTTCCAGATATCATTCGTGTGCACTCGTGTTCGTTCTTCACTCCGAACGATCTACAGGGTAGCTTGATGAATGTTAATTCAGTATAGGTTGCTTCTTCAAATGAAAATAGTTGTATGATTGAAGCTTAATTAGAACCTAGCAATGCATTCTTTATATTATCAACAAGCAAAATTTCATGCAGGATTTCAAATTTCTGCAATATATAGAATTACTATGCTATCATAACATCTTCATTCGTAGTTTGCATCTAGTTGGTTTAAATCTCCATTTTTTTATGTTTAAGTTTTAATGTAGTTGGTTTTCGACCTCCATTCCACGGTTGTTTTTTATTTTTTGTTTTAGTTCGTTTTTTTTATTATTATTAGATCTGTTTATTGTTATGTTCAGATTTTTTTTTTTGCCTTTTCATTTTTATTGTTTTGTAATATTGATGTAATAGATTTTTCATTGTTATATATTAATGAGATTCATGTCATTTCATCTGTAGTTTGTATGTGAATTTACTGGATAGTGAATGTGTTAGTTGTTTGATTTTAATATTACAAAATTGAATGGGCAAATGCAAAAAAAAAAAAAAAAAAAATTTCCCATATTAGGGTATATTGCTGCGGTTTTGACTAAAAACCGCAGCAATATACTTGATTTTTTTGATATAAAATAATAATATTGCTGCAGTTTTGCCGAGAAACCGCAGCAATATATTGGATTTTTCTGATATAAATTAATAATATTGTTGCGGTTTATGCTATAAACCGCAGCAATATGTTGAAATATTGCTGCAGTTTTTAACCGTAACAATATATTATTAACCTATTGCTGCCCCCTTAATTGCTGCGCGCCCAAAACCGCAGCAATAGGGCACTTTTTAACCGCAGCAAATAGCATTTATTCTACTAGTGGATCTCCTTATATAGAGGGGGGAGCATCAATCTAATTTTAATATTTTGTGTCGTCTTGATGCACTTGTATCATTCTCTCTTTCTTTGAAAAAAAAATCAACCACGAATTTGGCTAATTCTCAAAAGTACAAACTTATCAAAAGAAATGAGAACCTTATCAAATAGTGTATGCTGTAGTGAAAAACTCAAAAACATTTCAATACAATTTCTTGGAACATCATCTTGAACCCCGAATTGATGATCATAGACATGATCAACAATGCTCTCATCAACCACAAAAAGTATGATGTAAGAGATTCGGAGGGGGTCCGAAAATGGTATCAAAATATTTCGCAAACACCCTTTTTTGGAAGTTTAAGACAATAGAGTCATTGGGTGACTCCGAACCATCATCGACCATCAAAGAAGTAACCACCAAATCTTTCTTTATCTCCTCATTTTTAGTTTTTTCTTTACTTTGATCAACAACAATATTCTCTTCCATATGATGTTGTACAAAACCATAATCATCCTCATTTTTTTGTCTGATATTGGTTTGAGGAGATGCATCAAGAACTAGTTGTTGACAAATTCTCACTGCTTCTTTTATTTCACGAAAAGTAGACCGAATATCTCTAGGCTTCCTAAGGATTGGAGTCTCATCATTTTTTGGGAAATTATGTTTTCTATTTACTTGCAAAGTCATTTCGGCTATACCATCCCATCTTTTATCTTGTCTTTTTTTTTCCCTACTTACTTTTCTCATCATTCTTTTCTGATTTTTTCTCCAAATTTTCTAACTTTTGAGTGATAACCTATAACGTCCTAACAAGATCCCCATCAACCATGATTTTATTATGTTGCTAAACCATTACAGTTACAATCATGAATCTGCCTGTAACTTCAAACAATAAAACGAAACTGTAAATAGCCTTGAGACTTTCATAGGCTAACAAATTATGAAAATTCAAGAAAAAAAATAAGCATATTCAAAAAACGAAACTCCTTAAAAGCTTCCTGGGCGAAGGAGAAATCTTCGTTTCAAATTCGCTGTGTTGATTTCCTTCGATCCTGTCGCAGTCTACAAAAAATCTGCCCATTATAATACGTAAATATTCACAATAATCTGAAAAATAAAATTCAGTATTCTAGACAAAAAGATATGCAAGATAAAAAAAAAACTGAACACCCAAATCAGAAACTTGTAGCCCAAGAAATCGTCCTTCGAAGTAGAAGAAAAATTGTTCGAATTCCAACGGTTTGTTTTCTTCTCCAAAATTGGGCCAAATCCTCGAATCGTTCCACCAAATCTCCGATACAAAATTGCCCAATTTCAACCCTCACTTTCTCACTTAATTTAGGTTAAATTTCTTTTAACTATTGTCCAATTTCCTTCCTCACTTTCTCACTGTAGAATCTTGATACAACTACACAAGACAGGTTCAATTTAGTCCATCAATCTTAAACAACCAAGAAACACTCAAGTTGTAATAGGGGTTTTTTGAGACACACTCAACAGAAAGTTTCATAAACAAACACTTTTTTAATTCAAAAGAAAGTCAAGAGGCTTCACACACACCCCCTACAACCGCCCTAAGTGAAACGATTTAGAGGAGCTAAAAAGCCTCCTTAATTCACGCCCCTCATAACTCTACTTCAATGGGCTGTTACAAGAGCTTAACATCAGCAACTAAGGAGCCTAATATTTGAAGAAAAAGAAAAGCCTCCTCGCCTAAGTGTTGCATGGAAACACTCTTATTTGAGCTTAAAATAAAACAACAAAAATAAATAGGATCCAAAATTATAATAGCCCTGTTTTTAAGAACCTTTCTTCAAAGGTTATATATATTTATTAAGTTGATTATGTTTCAAAAATTCTTATTTTATTTGAGTTGTGGAATATGATTTCTATTTTTCGTGTTTATAATCTATTTATTTGTTTAATTTTACGAGGTTACTATTATTACAAAAGTTATTTGAGTTCTATGTGCAACTAGTTGAGTTGTATTTGCCCAAAATAGAAACCAAAACCCAAAACCTAAAACCCAAAACCCTTTGTCGGTTATTGTGCAAAATACCAAAACCAATTTACCTCCTAATTTTCCTTGGTCAGTTGGATAAACCCAAAAAACCCCAACACACCTTATGTCGATCCATTAAGCAAATAAAACTCAAATGAGACCCCAAACCCATCCCTCATTCTCTCTCTCTTCCCCTGCTTTCGATCTCGTTGGAATCCGATTGCCTCGCCGGTGTTCTTGTTGTGCGTGTGGTGCTGCTCGCAAGCCACTACACCGTCGTTGTTTGTTGCAGCCCTGTTTCTCTCTCTGTCCTCCCCGTGAACCTTCGGTTTCTCTCGCTCACCTACATCGCGCCTCGCCGGCATTTTTTGAGGCTATGGAGATCCCGCGACGCTTCCCCCTTCTCTATTTCCCCTGCTTGCAGTTTTCTCCCTCCTCTTGGTTGTCGGTGTTGTCGTTGTTACTTGCAGTTGGTCGGTGCTGCGACCGCGAGCAAAGTGACATCGGCGTCGCCGCTGTTGTGTTGCTGTTGCCTTTGCCGCGACGAACCGCCGGAGCTCAGCTCCCCTCTTGTGCTTTGTTTTCGTCCCTGCTCTACTTAAGCAGAGGTACACACCTCTTGCCTTTTTTCTTTAAATTTCAGATTATGGAATTAGTGATCCAAACCCCAAGTTATTATTTGTTGTTGTTGCTACTGTTTGTTGCTATTATTTGTTCGTTGTTGCTGTTGTTATTGTTTGTTGTTGCTGATGTGGTGGAGCTGTGAAGTTCTTTGTGGTTGTTGCTGCGCTATTGTTATTGTTGTTGTAGTTGTGTTGGTTGTTGTGTCGTTGTAGTGATGGTGGTGATGTGCTATTCTTCATAATACTTTCTGGTTGTTGGTCGGTGTTGTTGTTCTTGTTGGTGGTATACTATTGTTATGGTGGTTGCTGCTGTGGTGGTTTTTGTTGGTTGTGCTGCTGTATTATTGTTGTTATTGTTCTGTTATTGTGCTTAATGTTGTGTTGTTAGTGTTGGTGTTCTTGTTGGTGGTGAAGGTGGTATTATTGGTGTTGGTGTTGTTGTTATTATGTTGTTGTCGTTGTTGTAATGTTGTTGTTTGGGATTGTTGGTGGTGGTGATGCGTTGTTGTGGTGGTTGATGTTGTTTGTGATATTATTCAGTTCCTCTTGTTGCTGCGTAGTCTCTTCGGGAGTTTGTAACTTCTATTTGTGCTGTTGTTGTTGTATCGTTCTTATTGAATAGTCGTTGTTGATGATGCGAGGGAAGTCATAATCTTTGAATTGGGAGTCTGTTATAATTATTATAGTTGGAGTTGTTGGTATGAAGTCAGTTATGAGTTATTGGATTGACTTCATTAATTTCTATTTGCGGGATTTAGTTTGATTAGCATAGTGGTTGTGTTAAAAGAAGTTAATTAGAATAGTTAAGATTCGTTGTTGATTATTGTTATTGTTATGAGGTGATTATTGGAGGATGATTTTGGAATGGAGTATCATTCGAAATTATGGAGGAGATTACATTATTGGAATTGTTATTCGATTGGTTAAGGATTTGAATGCAAGATAGGAATTAGTTTATTGAGGTTTATTTATGTGTCGAGTCAGCTTCATATTCTCATTATATTTGTTGGTAGCCAAATTATGTTCTTGATTTAGGTAAGGTTGTGAATTATGTTTAGTTAGTTTAATTATATAATTTAGAATTATGATTATGAATTGGGATGCTAGTCGATGTAGTTAATATCATCGAAATTATAGTTATTAATTAAGGAGTAAAAAAAATTATAATGTTAAAGGTTGATAATTTATGAATTGGGAATTAGTTATGATTATGTTTTCTAGTTTAGATCAATCTAAGTTTGGTTATTGATTATTAATGTTATTGTGAGGTGGTTGTTGGTGGATGGCTATGTAGACGTATATAATTCGAGATGATATGGGAAATCAAGTTATGATGCTTGGAGGTTTCGTATAATTGTTATTGAGTTCAGGTAACCTTTATGTTCAGCAAAATATATTTAAATACTCCTGTGTACGTTACACTAAATTCTAGATAGTATATATCGTTTATAGTAATGGTCATGATTATAGATGCATCTCTATGACTTAGTTGTTAATTGCTATTGGATTGTCATAAAAGTATCCTTTTGTTCAATTATTGAATTTGTTCGAAAATACTATGTTTCTTAAAATATGATTTGGTATGATAATGAGGAAATGATTCAGATATGAGTTAAGACCAGATACGACCGAATATGGTGTTATGTTAGGAGTATTGAGGATTCAAGTATGAATCATTAAATATCTTATATTATAAATATGAAAGTGAGGCAAGAACATGCACTCGAGTTAGGGCGGGTAGAGTCCCTAACTGTTGCCTTCCAGGAAAGGCGAATTACTGGCGTTATAGGACATGTCTGGTTAAGTCTTGCAAGCAGATTAGTAAAAGGTGGGGTGACGACCCTCAACAGTTTGGAGACAGTTGGTACTGCGTGGTACTCCTCTCCATTCGCGTTCATGCCAAACGATTGATTTTGTCAAACTATAGTAACTAAGTTAAGGGTGTTTATCTATTATCATAACTATGTGTTATTTTTCAAACTACACCTAAACTTGTATTTTCTATTACACAGTGTATACTCAGCTTTGCTGATTGTTTTGTCATTTCATGTGGCCTATCACTTGGTGGGTGGCAGAGTCAATCTTTGTTGCAGGATTGTGTTGCAAGCTAGAATCGAGTTGAGAGCAAAGTTATGATTAGAATTATGTATTATGGGATAAAGTCCGAAATTCAAGTTTGTATATAGAGGAGTTTATTTAGAATGACTTACAATATGGATTTTTGTCATAGAATTTGAGATTGAATGACTATGTAATTGAAGTCTTATATATAAAGAATTTTGTTTGTGGGCCAATAACCCACAGGCCCAGGATTGTTTAATAGGTTATGTTTCTGCTGCGAGTAAATATTTAATTCGAGGTTTATTAAGCATTGATTGTAATAAGTGAATCTTAAGTGTGTTTAGCTAGCATCTCGGGAATCGGGCTATTACTAATGGTATCAGAGCAACCTTGCGACCCTATACCTAGTTGACTACCTAGCGAGTATAAAAGATCGTTGGGAATGTGTGTCTGTTACTTGGGTCATTAGAGTTCAAGTTTTGAGCTATAGAATAAGAATAGAAGTCTAGATTTGTGTAAAACTTTGGGAATAAGAGTATGGAATTCGAAGTTGTAATTTGAGGATATTTAAAATCTGTTTGTTGGGAATATTGGGAACTTTTCATAGAAATTTAGTAAGGACTATTGGAGGCTGTAGTGCTTGATATACGCACACTTAAGGTTTATCTATGAGTTTATGTTTTGAAGTTTCGAGGACGAAACTTATTTTAAGGGTGGTAGAGTGTAATAGCCCTGTTTTTAAGAACCTTTATTCAAATGTTATATATATTTATTAAGTTGATTATGTTTCGAAAATTCTTATATTATTTGAGTTGTGGAATATGATTTCTATTTGTCGTGTTTATAATCTATTTATTTGTTTAATTTTACGAGGTTACTATTATTACAAAAGTTATTTGAGTTCTATGTGCAACTAGTTGAGTTGTATTTGCCTAAAAAAGAAACCAAAACCCAAAACCCAAAACCCTTTGTCGGTTATTGTGCAAAATACGAAAACTAATTTACCTCCCCATTTTCCTTGGTCGGTTGGATAAACCCAAAAACCCCAACACTCCTTATGTCGATCCATTAAGCAAATAAAACACAAATGAGACCCCAAACCCATCCCTCATTCTCTCTCTCTTCCCGTGAGTTACCCCAGATCCTCAAATTCCTCTCTTTCGTCCTCTGCTTTCTATCTCATCGGAATCCAATTGCCTCGCTGGTGTTCTTGCTGTCCGTGTGGTGCTGCTCGCAAGCCACCACACCGTCGTTATTTATTGCAGTCCTGTTTCTCTCTTTCTCCTCCCCGTGAACATTCGGTTTCTCTCGCTCACCTGCATCGCGCCTCGTCGGCGTTTTCTGAGGCTACCAGAGATACCGCGACGCTTTCTCCTTCTCTATTTCCCCTGCTTGCAGTTTTCTCCCTCCTCTTGGTTGTCGGTGTTGCCGTTGTTACTTGCGGTTGGTCGATGCCGCGACCGCGAGCAAGGTGATGTCACCGTCGCCGATGTTGTGTTGCCTTTGCCGCGACGAACCGCCGGAGCTCAGCTCCCCTCTTGTGCTTCATTTTTGTCCCTGCTCTACTTAAGAAGAGGTACACACCTCTTGCCTTTTTTCTTTAAATTTCAGATTATGGAATTAGTGATCCAAACCCCAAGTTGTTATTTGTTGTTGTTGCTACTGTTTGTTGCTATTATTTGCTCATTGTTGCTGTTGTTATTGTTTGTTGTTGTTGATGTGGTGGAGTTGTGAAGTTCTTTGTGGTTGTTGCTGCACTATTGTTATTGTTGTTGTAGTTGTGTTGGTTGTTGTGTCGTTGTAGTGATGGTGGTGATGTGCTATTGTTCATAATGCTTTGTGGTTGTTGGTCGGTGTTGTTGTTCTTGTTGGTGGTATACTATTGTTATGGTGGTTGCTGCTGTGGTGGTTTTTGTTGGTTGTGCTGCTGTATTGTTGTTGTTGTTGTTGTTCTGTTATTGTGCTTAATGTTGTGTTGTTAGTGTTGGTGTTATTGTTGGTGGTGAAGGTGGTATTATTGTTGGTGGTGTTGTTGTTATTATGTTGTTGTCGTTGTTGTAATGTTGTTGTTGTTTGGGATTGTTGGTGGTGGTGATGCGTTGTTGTGGTGGTTGATGTTGTTTGTGATATTATTCAGTTCCTCTTGTTGCTGCGTAGTTTCTTCGGGAGTTTGTAACTACTATTTGTGCTGTTGTTGTTGTATCGTTCTTATTGGATAGTCGTTGTTGATGATGCGAGGGAAGTCATAATCTTAGAATTGGGAGTCTGTTATAATTATTATAGTTGGAGTAGTGGTATGAAGTCAAGTTATGAGTTATGGGATTGACTTCATTAATTTCTATTTGCGGGATTTAGTTTGATTAGCATAGTGGTTGTGTTAGAAGAAGTTAATAAGAATAGTTAAGATTCGTTGTTGATTATTGTTATTGTTATGAGGTGATTATTGGAGGATGATTTTGGAATGGAGTATCATTCGAAATTATGGAGGAGATTATATTATTGGAATTATTATTCGATTGGTTAAGGATTTGAATGCAAGATAGGAATTAGTTTATTGAGTTTTATTTATGTGTCGAGTTAGCTTTATATTCTCATTATATTTGTTGGTAGCCAAATTATGTTCTTGATTTAGGTAAGGTTGTGAATTATGTTTAGTTGGTTTAATTATATAATTTAGAATTATGATTATGAATTGGGATGCTAGTCGATGTAGCTAATATCATCGAAATTATAGTTATTAATTAAGGAGTAAAAAAAATTATAATGTTAAAGCTTGATAATTTATGAATTAGGAATTAGTTATGATTATGTTTTCTAGTTTAGATCAATCTAAGTTTGGTTATTGATTATTAATGTTATTGTGAGGTGGTTGTTGGAGGATGGCTATGTAGATGTACATAATTCGAGATGATATGGGAAATCAAGTTATGATGCTTGGAGGTTTCGTATAATTGTTATTGAGTTTAGGTAACCTTTATGTTCAACAAAATATATTTAAATACTCATGTGTACGTTATACTAAATTTTAGATAGTATATATCGTTTATAGTAATGGTCATGATTATAGATGCATCTCTATGAGTTAGTTGTGAATTGCTATTAGATTGTTATAAAAGTATCCTTTTGTTCAATTATTGAATTTGTTCGAAAATACTATGTTTCTTAAAATATGATTTGGTATGATAATGAGGAAATGATTCAAATATGAGTTAAGACCAGATACGGCCGAATATTGTGTAATGTTATGAGTATTGAGGATTCAAGTATGAATCATTAAATATCTTATATTATAAATATGAAAGTGAGGCATGAACATGCACCCGAGTTAGGGCGGGTAGAGTCCCTAACTGTTGCCTTCTAGGAAGGGCGAATTCCTTGCGTTCTAGGACATGTCCGGTTAAGTCTTCCAAGCAGAACAGTGAAATGTGGGGTGACGACCCTCAACAGTTTGGAGACAGTTGGTACTGCGTAGTACTCCTCTCCATTCGCGTTCATGCCAAACGATTGATTTTGTCAAACTATAGCAACTAAGTTAAGGGTGATTATCTATTATCATAACTATCTGTTATTTTTCAAACTACACCTAAACTTGTATTTTCTATTACACAGTGTATACTCAGCTTTGCTGATTGTTTTGTCACATCTGTGGCATGTCACTTGGTGGGTGGCAGAGTCAATCTTTGTTCAGGATTGTGTTGCAAGCCAGAATCGAGTTGAGAGCAAAGTTATGATTCGAATCATGTATTATGGGATAAAGTTCGAGATTCAAGTTTGTATATGGAAGAGTTCATTTAGAATGACTTACAATATGGATTTTTGTCATGGAATTTGAGATTGAATGACTATGTAATTGAAGTCTAATATATAAAGAATTTTATTTGTGGGCCAATAACCTACAGGTCTAGGATCGTTGAATAGGTTATGTTTCCGCTGCGAGTAAATATTTAATTCGAGACTTATTAGGCATTAATTGTGATAAGTGAATCTTAAGTGTGTTTAGCTAGCAGCTCGGGAATTGGGCTGTTACACAAATAGAACTCGTGCCTCCTTTACAACCATGTTTTAAAAACCCGACTAGAACTTCACCCTTTTCACATGGTATTCATGTAGTGAATGTGACATACTTGGGCTTTTGCGACATCGAATTATAAGATGAACCAAATCCAATTATCTAAAAGATTATCTAATTTTAATATTTTGTGTCGTGTTGATGCACTTGTATCATTCTCTCTTTCTTTGAAATAAATTCGACCTCGAATTTTGCCGATTCTCAAAAGTACAAACTTATCAAAAGAAATAAGAACTGTATCAAATAGTGTATGCTGCAGCGAAAAACTCAAAAATATTTGAAAACAATTTCTAGGAACATCATGATGAACCCCAACTTGATGATCATAGTTGTTGAGTTCCCTGTTTTAAGTTTTGAGTGATGACAAACCACATTGAACTATTATATTGCATGCATGTTTTTGTTTGCATGTGTAGGTGCCAAAGTACAAGTTCAATGGATCGAAAGACGAAGCTTGTGAAGCCAAGTCTTGAAGAATTGCATGAAGACCAAGATCATGTTGTAGCACATTTAGGTCTTAGATGCAATGTAAGTGGTATAAAGGTGTTAATGCACTATAAAGGTTTGAAACTAGAGAGATGAGTCATTTGTGGATGACAAGAAACCTCGGTTACTTGTCATACACAACTACAAGTAAACTTGGTTGAATTGGAATAGTCTGGGAACAGATCTGAACCAGTCCTCTAGGGTTTATTTCATGCATTCGTATTTTAGGAAAGTTTTCTTTCCGCGCAAAATTGATTTTCAAATAACGGATGCATGGTTTGTTGTGTAGCAAGATTTCTTAAGTATGTAAGTGTGTTATATGATATATACTGATTTTATTTTTATCAAATAAAATCAGTAAGTATATTTTCCTTGGAATAATTTCCATACTTCCGAGGAAAATATACTCTCATAATATCATGTAACATTTACTTACCAAAGGCTTATTTAAGGAGTTCTGCTAGCACACAAACAACAGAGCTTTTGCACGCATATTTTTAGTATAATCTAAGCAAAATTATTCTCTCTCTCAAGCTCTCAAACCTAGCATAAACACTAATACCACAATAAGGACTAAAGCTACTCTCATTCTAAGCGTATTTAGGCTGCTTGTTTTTGAGAGAAAAACTGATTGTATTTGAACATTCTGTGAGTTCAGTTTGCTGGGGAAGTTGATCGGGGATCAACTTCATTTGAACCATCATAGTTGGTGGTCGGGTCGAACTTCCATAGGTGGAAGTTGGGGAATCATCTTGTGCATAGGTGCATAAGTGATTGAGTGTAATTCTTTTGTTATTCTGAGTTGATTAAAAAAAGAGTGAGTGAGTGGAGGATGTAGCTTATTAGAAGTCGAACCTCATTAAATCCTTGTTGTGTTTATTCATTGCTTTTATTTCCGCTGCTAGAGAAATGTTCTTTTACTATTCTTACTATAATCGAAAATTTTACAACATTCGGACAAACACTCAATTCAACCCCCTCCCCCCCTCTTGAGTGTCACTTGCACTTACAATTGGTATCAGAGCCTAACTTCTTGAAAGGGTAACACCTAGAGAAGGAAGACATAATGACTACTCAAGAAATGACCAGTGGACCCGGAGGATCAAGGTTGCCAAAGTTCAATGGAACCAACTATCCTTGGTGGAAAATTCATGAGAAATCTGATCATTGGCACGACTATGAGTGTTGGATGATCATAAAATGGACCAAGGAAGTGGCTAATAATACAGATGGAACAGAGAAGAAGGAGAGTGAGTACACTACTACAGATCTGAAGACTCTCGAGAAGAATGCAAAGGCCATGTCACTACTTCAACAAGGTATTGCCGAAAATGACGTAAGTCGTATCTTGTATGTTCTACTGCTAAGGAAATATGAAAAACCCTAGAATTAGCCTATGAAGGCACTAGTGAAGTCAGGAGATCTAAAGTTGATATGCTAATGTCTAAATATGAAACTTTTGATATGAACCGAGATGAAAATATAAGAGATATGTTAAAGAACGGACTTTGTCACGTCAATCTTCAATCACCCAACTAGAACTTGGGTCTTCTCACATTATATTCCATGTGTTCAGTTTAAGGAGGCTTCATGGGTTCCATGGTCAAAGACCCATTGATGTTAAAGAACGGACTTTGATCATTCTCTTCTTCTAAAGAAAAGTTTGACCCCAAACTTTCTTCGTCAGTGTAAGGAGACAAATCACCTCTTGTGAAGGTAGAACTCAAGCCTCAAAAATCTATTTTATAGCTCTAATGATCAAATCTCTCTAATATCTCAAAGGATCCCTCGTCTAGTGGAAAAGACTTGAGTTTAGGACACCTCCCATTCAATTGTAACCAAACCCATTCCCCGGGTTTCAACACTTTTCCTTGTTCTTTTGTTTTTTCATATTGTTTCTTTTTGGTTTTTCGACCTCTCAAAGCTTTGCCACTTAATCATGAAAACAAAAGGCTATTCTTGGATAGAGTTTTTTGTAACATGGTTGGTGCTTCTTTCCACAACTCATAGGAAGATGAGTTATCAAAAGAAATACCCCTTGCATCAACCCCCAAGTAACCCCCTTCCCCTTTATCCATTATATCATAGAAATCATTACAAATTACAACATGATTGCTCACTTTCTTTTCTTTTTGAGCTATTTGTGGAAGTAGAGGAAATAACTTGACTCTTTTGCCATCATTCAAGGTCAATAGATACTCATTTGAAGTTCCCTTGTGCTCGAAATCATTGTCGAATTGTCATGGCCTACCAAGTAGTAAGTGACACACATCCATATGAAGAACATCACACCACCTCTCTTCTTGAAAGTTGCCAATGGAGTAGGCAACCAATGCTTGTTGCTTCACTCGAGCATGAGAATCTTCATTCAACCAAGTAAGCTTATAGGGTTCTCGTGTGATCTTGTTGGAAGTTTCATGCTTTGGACTACCTCAGGTGAGATAACATCAACTTGAGCCGCACTATAAATGACCACAATACAAGTTTTATTCCCAATCTTGCAACGACTTCGAAACAAGTTATCCCTTTGTGATTCACAGTTTGTTTCACCATACAACATTCTCCTAGTTACCCCGCCAATCATATTTTCTTCTTCTACCAGAATTATTTCTTCTATGTCACTCTCTCCTGTTTTCTACTTTGGGAATAAATTCAAATATTTTTTCTTCTTCTTCCATGACTCTCAATTACTTGTGGTCAAAACACTCTTGCTAGGACACTCAGATGCAATATGCCTTCTACCTTGACATCTAAAACACCTCCTTCTTTGATCATACTCTTCCTTTTTCACCACCAGTTTTTTTTCCCTTGTCTTGCTTTGTGGCACTAGACGAAGATGGAGGAATTTTTTGTTGAAAGGACTTACTTAAAAGAAAAGTTAGATTTGTAAGACCCTTTAAAACCCATTGAAGTCTTAGGTTTTTGTTCTTTTAGTTGTGACTCATACTTGATGGCTAGCTTACATACATCACTAAATGTTGCGTAATGAGTAACATCCACGTTTCTACTAATCCCCTTGGAAAGACCTATAAGAAAAGTTAAAGAAACGTAATGAGTAGGAGCTTAAATATTACAAGTAGTAATTAATAGGCTTTATTTCAAAGTTGAAAATAAACAACGAGAAAAAAATAAGAACTCAAACACAACTCGGGCTTCCTTTATTACAACCATCTTTGAAAACCCAAACAGAACTTGGACCCTGTCATGTCCATCTTCAATCACCCAACCAGAACTTGGGTCTTCTCACGTTTTATTCCATGTGTTTAGTTTAAGGAGGCTTCATGGGTTCCTTGGTCAGAGACCCATTGATGTTAAAGAACTGACTTTGATCACAACACCAACTCCACTAGCATCACACTCAACTTCGAACAACTTGTTGAAATCTGGCAAAGGAAGAATAGGAGTGTTGCATAGCTTCTCTTTCACCTCTCCAATCTCCCTTTGAGCATGAGTATTCCATGAAAGCTCTCATGTCTTCATCAATTCAATGATATGTGACATAATTGTTGAGAAATTTCGAATGAACCTCTTATTAAAGGAAGCTAGGCCATGGAAACTTCGACATTCATGCACACTTATAGGCGACAACCCTAGACACAATATAGCCAAGAAAAGCAATACTAGGAACAATAAAGTTACATTTTTCATATTTCCATACAATTTTTGTTCTCAAAATTTTTCAAACAAAGATCTTATATGAGATAAAGGAGCTTCAATAATAGTACTATAAACAAGAATATCATCTAAGTAGACAACAATAAACTTGTTAAGAAAGGGACGTAGTACCTCATTCATAAGTCTCATAAAGAATTAGGAGCATTGCAAAGACCAAAGGGCATTACCATCCACTCATATAGACCTTGTTTGGTCATAAAAGCAATTTTTCATTCATCCCCTTCACGAATTCTCGTTTGATGGTAATTACTTCTAAAGTCTATCTTCGAAGATATGGAAGCTCCATGTAACTCATCAAGCATATATTCCGATCTAGGCATAAGAAAACGGTATATCTTCCGATTTAGGCATAAGAAAACGGTACTTGATTGTAATGTTGTTGACGACTCTACTATCAATACACATCCTGCAAGTGCCATCTTTCTTTGGAACAAGCAAAGTGGGAACGGCGCATGGACTCATGATTTCTCTTACATAGCCTCGATCAATCAACTCTTCTATTTGCCTTTGTAGCTCCTTAGAAGCTACAAGATCACATCTATAAGCTGGTTTGTTTGGTAATAACTAGTAGAAAAATGATAAGCTATGTCTCCCTATTTGAGTCGGACAAAATAAAGACTGACGCAAATGTTCAGAAACAGATGATTTGCGTCGAATGTTAAAAAAGATTTGATGCAAATAATCACAAAAAGATCATTTGCGTCGGACCATCTAGAGAATGCGACACAAATGATCCAACAATGTGTGTCGGACGTGCCGAAGTGTGTAATGCATATGGAAATTAAATAAGCCCAAGATTTTAGATCCAATAATGTGTGTTGCATGGGCCCGAGTGTGTGACGCATATGGGTTTTAAAATAATTTTTGGGCCATGATTTGCGTCGCATGGGCCAAGAGATACAATGCAAATCATGGGTTTGCCATAATTTAAGGTGCGATTTAGGGTTTATTTTCCCAACCTTCTTCAGCCATGTACTCTTACTCACACTCGGAACCTCCATCTTCATCTCTCTCATCTTCCTCATCTCTGGTTTTCTCACCTTCATCTCTCGTTTTCTCACCTTCATCTCTCATCTCTCTCATCTCTCTTTCACATCTCTCTTTGGCAGTGTTATGTGGCGTATGTGGCGGTTTCGACGAAGGGAGGAGAGAGAAAGAAAGTAAAAGGGTTATAGATTCGACAGAGGAGCAGTGAAGAAGAAAGAAAGCAAGCCTAAACATTCTCACAACGTTTACAAAATCAATGCGAGTAGTAGTACGAGTCGTAGCACCGCCACTGTGCGGCGGTTCAAAATGTACAAAACTCGCCCTAAAAGGAATAGTGGGCGGAAAGATTTTGAGCCAATAGTTTCAGTCTTCTAAATTGCCTTCCACTCGTACTCAACCTAATCATTGCTGGTTTGGTATGTTAAATTAAATTTGATTGATTTTGTTTTCGCAACTTTTTGATGCAATTTTGTAGAATTTTCGGAAATCATAAGTTTGGTAATTTTTTGATTCAACTTCTTATCAATTTTAGAGTTTAATTCGTTTGAATTGAACTTTCAATTGAGTTATCTCGGGTTATCGAAAGAATTGAAGATTTGAGTCGTTTATTTTGTTTTTTAAAATTTTATAATTTATCTTTTTTATTTTCTGTAATTTTTGTATTGTTTTAATTAGTGTTTGCGGTATTATAAAGATCCTCTGATGGATGAACGAAATTTAATTTTCTATAGTAAGGCAATGAACACTAATTCTATTTGGATATGGGAACTAGGAAGTAGGTCTTGAATGAAAAACTAAGTTGGTTCTTTTAATAAAGATCCACTAATGGATGAAAAAAATTAATTTTTTTTTTATAAAAAAAACAGTCATCTGTGCCGGATGGTGTTCAAAGTCCGACCCAGATTGACTTTTTTTAATATAAAATGGATGATCTGCGTTGCACACAAACTACCATGCGACGCAGATGGTGTTGTTGGGCTTGGGGATAAAAGGGCCACTTGTGTCGGACTATGCAATACATACGATTCAAATAACACTAAATTTGCGTCGTGTCTTAATCCGACGCAGATCATATCTATCAAATTTATGTCGAGACTTGTGTTGTCGAACCAATGTCCGACACAAATGGTGGTCCCAGGTCCGACACAAATTGTTAAATCTGTACTAGTGAATGGTCCGTCCGACACTAGATCAACAGCATGTTGAATACGTCTCACCGGTGGCAACCCTGGAGGCAATTCCTCGGGAAAAACATCATCAAATTCGTCCAACAAAACTGCAAGTTTCAGATATATAGCAGAAACATCATTAGTTAAAGCATGTTTAGCAAATAAAGCATAATGTGACGATGAATCATTTGTTAAATGGGACAATGAATCATTTGTTGAATTTAGTATGTAAAAATTGGATAAAGCGTCAAATGTCATCCCAAAAAAAACGCTGAAACATGCTTTTGTAAGGAAAAGAAAACAATTTACCCGAATTGGTGGATAGGCATAGGCTAATATGGTTAGAAAAATAATCCAAAAAACAGGGAGTAATTGAGCCTTTTGTCCAATACAAGTTGGTAAGATGGGCTCTACTAAACTAGCACCTCGCACAGGTATAACCACTCAAGTTGACAGGTCAAACTCATTGGAAAAGGAGGGATGATAAGAGAAATCTCACCCCAAAGAGCCCCTAGTGGGATCCCTCAAGGTTATGAAGCTAAATCTTTACCACTATGCCAAACCTTGCTTAGTTTTTCTCCAATAAGTGGGTGCTAACGAAATGCCATCAACCAAGCAACGCCAATATGTTAAACAATAAATAATTAAACAAAAATACAAAATAACAAAAAAGGGCAAGGGAGCCGTTTCTCCAATTATTAACATATATTCATCTAAACTACTCGCTAATTTGCTTTACATTTTCTTGTAGGTACAGCTATTCAGCATCCAAAACACGAACTACGTGATCCTAACCTCAAGCTTCCACCGCCAAAGGATTTGAGAGATACAAATGTAGAGCATGATTGCTTTTCCAATAAATAAATAATGACAATAAAGACTGCTAAGTCCTCACTCGTTTATACAGACGCATCAAAACTTTTTCGTAGCTGTCCAGAAGATGCTAAACCTAGAACAAACTAAAATCCAAGGCCAGTAAGATGAAGAATGATACGCGTGATCATGTCGTATTGGCGATCAATGTAGATTCAAATTAATGTTCATCTACATTCTTGAGTTGATTTTGAAGGAGGTAGTGTTCCGAAAACCTTGTCCCAGATTGATGAAGTAATGCCAAAGCCCTTGTTCTGGATGCGGAAGTGATGATTCAAATGGTACCTCTGGGAACAAACAAAAAAAAAGCACACTACATAGATACAAAACATCCCTCTGAGTAAAGGAAAAAAAGCAAGTAATTGAGGCTTTACTTCAACTTTATCAGTAAATATTGAAGCAGTAAAATAGAGGTCGGAATCATATAATGGTTTTTCCCCCAATGGATCCATCAATACTGAAAAGAAAGCTAGGTTCAAACAAGAAATTATTCACAGCGCAGGGGAATCCCAAACAATGCATTACCGGCTGTTTTCTAAATAGTAAATACCAATTCATCCCAATCCTTTTAGCAGCCTTTAATCCCAAGTACATATTCAACCCATAACTTGAGAGTTGGATTGTTGAATTGAAATTCGGTAGAGTAGCAGAAACTTTTCAGCATTCTCCATACAGCAATAACAACAAGGCCTTAGTCCCAAAATGATTCGGGGTCGGCTAACATGTCGTCATAGGAAATAGTCAGCTTGACCAATGAAACAAGAAAAGAGCCGGAAGTGACTCCTTTTCAGCATTCTCCACAATAATCAAAAACCCATTTTGGTGAGTTTAACATTTTTAAGGTGACAACTGACAGTATTACTAGAACAAGTGACTCCTTTTTATAAAAAATTCCGCACAAAAGAACATGCTAGAGATTGATTAGTTGCATGTTTATTGGACCCTACAGCATAAAAGCAAGCATACCTTCAAATTCTTCGGGACATCACTAGAAGGTTGTCCATGATGCAGATAGTAGTGGGTGACATCATACATCACATATCCCAATAAGCCACCTCCAAAAAGAGCGGGAGTAGTGGACGGTGTAGCAAAAACCTTGACCAAATTCCAGAACTGGAAAGAGAAGCAAAAATTAGACAATTAACGCTGGTCCAAAGTGCATACCATATAACATTCAATTTACATAAAGCAGTATGATACTAAGGAAAAATATAATAAGACAGTAGTTCTCCAACTTTGTATGACCATAAATAGTCAAATCCATATAGATTTTCCCTCTTAATTGTTTTTTCTAAGCCGAAAAGCTGTCGGTGAAGAACGCTACAACTAACATATGAGCTATAATAGTTAAGATTGTTAAAATTTTAAGTTTACTTCTGTAGTATCTCTCTCTAAATCCCTCTCTCAGTCTCTTCTCACTCTTTCAGATTGAAGAGTCTATTTAGGGGTAAAATGTAATATCATCAAGACATCACGTAGGGTCTTGCCCACTTATATATAATGTACTTATTGATCCTCACTACTCCCTCTGCTTCTGAGTATGAGGCACGAAAGCTTCTCAACAATATGCTTTGACCCACAATATCTCTTATAACATGACAAATTAAAAGTATATAAAAACATTATTAGGAAAATTTAGAAACTACCTAATAAAAAACAGTTTTTGTGAAAAACAACCTAATAATAAAATCATGGTGAACAACTACCTTATGACATTTTGGGGTTGTTGAAGGATACTAATGGCTAGAAAACGAGAGTTGACCAAAAAACTCCAACGTTGTACCAAGTTACCAGCATGTGCCCCTCACATTTTTTAACCATCCCCCCTTCCCCTTTTCTCTGCTTCCAGTGTTCTCTTCCCTACCTTCAAATTTTACACTCTCTCTCCTCCATCTCTTCTCCCTCTCTCTTCCAAATTATAACCCCAATAAGACAGCCTCATTGCTGTTCGGGACTTCGATAAATACAAGCAAATTCTCTCCTCCTACCTGTAATCATTGATGCCACCGGGAATTGATATGGGGGATCTTCTACAGCTCCCAAAAACTGATCCAGGTTTTCTTCAAAGGAGAAATAAGAAACAAAATCAGCACAGAACATAGCAGAGGGTGGTCAAGGTTTCCAGCAAGCTCATGATGGCTGAACCGCCAATAGTCTGATGGCATAACCAACACACCATCAACAATGGAAACATGGGAGAGAGAAAGAATGGGGCGGGAACCCAATTTCGGCAAAAGCAGTAGAACCGTGGTGGCAGCGGGCAGCACCACCTGACCATAACTGCAATAAGCTGAAGAAAGGGAAGATGGAGCAGCTAGAGGGAAAAAGGAAAGGCAGCAGCAGAATACAACACCGCTAGCTCAGGGAGAACAACAATAATGAGCAGAGGAGAGAGAAACATGGGGTAACAGCGGATTTATGGAGTTTGAATTTAAGGGTGTTAAAAGGATTTACATGATGGATTTAGAGCTAGAATTATGGATTAGAGAGGCTAATTAATGGAGAATTTTCGAGAGGGGGAAGAGATGGAGAAGAGAGAGTGTAAAATTCGGAGGCAGGGAAGAGAACACTGGAAACAAGGACAAGGGGTGAATAGGTTAAAAAACACACGTGACGGGAACGTATTGGGTCAACGCCGGGTTTTTTGGTCAACTTCCTTTTCTAGCCATTGGTATCGTTCAATAACCAAAAAAATCTATAAGGAAGTTTTTCACCAAGATTTTTTTATTGGCTAGTTTTTATTTTCTATTAGGTAGTTTCTTTACAAATTTCCTATTTATTGTTTGATTTGTCTTACAAATATATATTCATAATATTATTTTCTTATCATTCTTTAGCAATATAAATTGAGAGTAATAAACGATCAAAGTTCGCCTTTAAATATTGTGTTTCCGGCCATTGGTATCCTTCAATAACCAAAAAAATTTATACGGTAGTTTTTCACCAAGATTTTTTTACTAGGTAGCATTTTTTCTATTAGTTAGTTTCTGACACATTTTCCTATTTATTATTTGATTTGTCTTACAAATATATATGCATTTGAGAGTAATAAAACGATCAAAATTCGTCTTTAATCATGTGTGCCCTATAAAAAGGAGGGGTTACTTTCTAGTTATAAATTGAATGTTCTCTAATAGTTGCTACATGGAGGGAGGGAGGGAGGGAGGGAGGGGGTACATAAGTAGACCTATGTTATACGAGAGAAAAAAGAGAGATGGCAAAAGTTCCCATGTGATAGGAGAGAGAAATATGAACCACAAGCCAACAAAAAAAAGTAATGTTGCAACTATTATAGAACGTCCGGAAGGAAAGTGTTGCAACCATAAGAGAATGGAAGTGGTATCCATACACGAAATCAGAGTTGTAGTGGTATCTCAACTACACTTGTCTTTGTACGATATCTATGTACAACAGATTACTTTATAAGTCAGATGTATATGGAATATAAATGTTCTTCCCACAATCTGCAGCATAAAATAGACGAATGACCCAAGTAATGTACATTGTACAATATTACACGATTTATATTTTAACCATCGAAAATTGCATGTAGAAAAGTAAGAACATGTAGATCCAACTTTTCTAAGATCAATATTTTAAACTCTGATACATATGGGATATGGTCATTTTCTATAAATCCTAGTTCTGTTTGGATTCTTTATGAAGTGTCCTAGTTCTGTTAGGAGACTTTGTATTTTATTTATTTTATTTATAAGTCTTTATTTTTATTTTAGGTGTTTAAGTGATAAAGGAATCCTATTATGTTTAGGAGTCTAATTCCTTTGTCATTGAGTCTTGTTAGGAGTCTAAGTGAGTTAGGATATGGTAATTCTTATCCTAGACGTGGATAAGCTTTATCTTAGGCGTGTGCTAGAGTTTTGTTGTTTATCTTCTTAGTTTGTATTTATCTTATTAATTGTGATAGGATTTAAAGTATGCTAGGATTTTATGTTAGGCGTGTGTATATAGTACATGAGCTTCATGAACAAAATCAGTTTTTTTTAGTAAAAGAAAGTGCGTAATTGCATATGTTGAGCATAAGCTAACAAATTGGTTTCCAAGTACTAAACCAAAACAAACAACCGAGACTTGTTTGTCTATGCTCTTAACCGCGACTTAAGAGTAATATCCCTTTAGTTTAATAGTTAGTTCGTTCATAAATCACAAAACCATAAAAAGAGTTCGAAACAACCACGAAAATCACATCAAACTCCTATATCATTGCAGATCTACCCGGGCATCCACGGAAAACTTAGTCATAGAAACATTGCGAGGACAAAATTAGTGCAGGAGGGAAATGTAATGAGAGAATAAACAGGAGTCCTCCCACTACAAATAACTAATTGCTGTGAAGCTAAATTTACCCCAACAATAAACGTTGCATCTCTGTATCAATAATTAGATGTGAATATCTTCCCAGCAAAAAAACAGTAACTGCAATTTCCTGTACTCTTTAGCACATGTACTTTCATCAAGATGGGTGATTTAAAAATTTATTGCATAAATGATAAACAACAGTCTTAAGTATCAAAGGTCAAAAAGAAACCTTATATATGCCCAAATTCAAAACATAGAGTAGACATGATAGAATGCAACTAACCGGAAAACATAGGACAGCTGTTGCAGCAGGAGGGAAAACAAGACGCAGGCCATCCATAGGGTGCTTGTGGTGACAGCCATGAATAAGATAATGGATAGTGTTTCCCCTGTACAGATTCTCCATTGAAATTAACATATGTTACAATATTATTTAAGAGCAGAAAAATACAAACCTATGATGTAAAGTTTCATTATTTCCATTAAGAACAGTGAGAAGATGTAGCCAAGAGATAGAACTAACCAATAGCTTTTTGTTTTGATGTGGAAGAGGAAACGATGTAAAGTATATTCAATCAATGTCCACAGAAAAACACCAAAAATCACCATTAGCACTATCTCAGGAAGAGTATGACCCATGCGTACAGACATGGAGATGCAGCAGCACACAACTGGAAGCCATATTACTGGAATTGCCCACCACACAGTGAGGGTCAGGAACTGGGTCACAGAGATATAAGTCAAAATCAGAGAGTGTATTTTACGTCCTCAAAAGGTAGATACAAAGACTAAATGAAGTAACACCTGAATATATCTATACATACACGCATGAGTAAACTGAAACAAAATGCACTTGAAGAATACTTCCCCAGTCCCTTGAAGATTGCCCCATAGTATTATTTTGGTTCAAGCTTTAGACACTTTGGCCAAGAATTGTCAATTTCACTAACCTATAAACAAAAAATGTAGTCATGTGCAATCTTATTAGATACTTCCTCCGTTTTTTTTTTTAAGATGACTTGTTTTGACTTTTGACACTATTCACATGTGTAACTTTGACTACCTTTTGTGATTTGTACTTAAGGAAAAATATAATCACGTGGCATCTTGTTGGATTCGTCTCAATGTATATTTTCATAATATCAACTTTTTGTAATTTTTGCTTATTGATAATTAGAGATATAAAGGTTCTAAATAGTGCATTGGCATGTGTGCCGAGGAAAACGGGTCAACCAAAAAACAGAGGAAGTATGTTTCAAGGTATACTTTTAGAACATCAAGTTTTTAAAAAGTTTACGCGTGTAGAAGTGGAGACATTTGCTTTTTAAGTTGTGTCTTGGAGATGTAAAACATAGAAGTGGAGATATTTACGTTTTAAGTCGTGTCTTGGAGACGTGAAAAGTCAAGTGGAGCAATCTTTAAGGGATGGAGAGAATGTCTCATAAACTAGAAGAGTACCTCCCAAAAGTCACTTTCAAAGAAACGAGGGCCTTCCTTACTGACAATAGGCTGGTGGACCCATTCCTCATAGGATTCCTCGAGATGACCAACCTATAAAATTTTGTGGTCAGGATTTGCAATATAATGAAGTTTTAGGCTTCAATTAAAGCAAGTACAGCATCATAACTAAAACATCACAAACAGAACTCCTTCCTAATTAACATAGACAAATTTGATAACCTCAGTTAAAGCTGCAACTTGGAAGCATAAGAATAATAGATAATTAAAGGTAGTGACCAAAGCAAAATCTCAAAAGCTCAATTTTAACTTAACAGAGCAAGCTCGTGAAAAAAAAAACAGTAGAAGAGTTCAACAAAACCAGACCTGAAAGACAAGTGGTTTGTTTAAATCCACTATGAATCCCTGAGCAACCATCCTGGCGTCTTCTATAGCGTATAGCTACATAATAAGACATGCAATTCGTTAGTAAGAGAATCTCTTGCACCCTTTAGAAGATGTGATGCAGTATACTTCAAAAGTTACTTTCCATTTTTCCTTTTCACCCCTTTTTAATTACTATAATTCTTTCTCCCTTCATAGTTGTTGGAGGGGAAAGGGAGCGTTTCATATTTGCACAATGACAGCATTCGTTCGTCTGCACCAATAATGACAGCATTCGTTTGTTTGCACCAATAATGATAGACTGCCCGAGATGAAACCATTGTCTTCTATCTATTTCATCCTCCTATCTCTTCGAACAATTAATTAGTACAAAAGATCCAACAATCCTCAGACAAGCCCAACAGATACTCAAAACTACTTTCATATTTGACAGAATCTGTCGCCGTTACACATTGTATGTCAGCACAATCTGCTATAACTGCCAATAAACTAACGTCTCCATTATTTTCTTTATTCCTTACCATTTACGCTCCTAAGCAATCATCAAAGTCAAACAGAAATCTTCAAGGTGCCAAAATTCAAAGTATCAATCTCAACATAAGATTTTATGCTAAACTGTACTATGTCATTCCCTCTAAAATTTAAGCAACAAAAAAGAAGTATGCAACTGTACTATGTGACATTCAAAACAAAACAAAAAATATAGAGATAATATAATACTACTTCTATTACTTGTATTTAACAAAGCAACACAAAAACTCAACAATTGAACTTTGAAACACTTGAAGCTTTGACCCAGTTTAAAATAGAAATAACGGTACAACTGCAAATATTTTCCTAACCACAAAAATGCACGCAACCATCACTAAGGGGCCACATCAATTCAAATCCCTCAAAAAGGTCGAGGAAAATGATAGAATATTCTTTGACTTTCCTTTCCTCATCATATAACGGTCCAGAAAATCCCACTCCACTTTTTCCAATCATCTCAAATAAAATCATATAGACGATTCCTTATGACGATTCATGTAAACCGACCCCAAATCATTTTAGCAACTAGCGCTTCGTTAAGAATTCCGCGTTGCATGATTCATTTCGCTCAGTGGATGTCAACCAGGTTGAAGTCTTAGGAGGGATGGCCGCGCTGGGCCCAGGGATAAGAGGTAATTCATTCCAGTCTCCAGATTTCCAGTCACAAAACTTCAAAAATTGATTTGATGAAACAAACAAGAACAAAAGAACAATAGCATGAAAATATGGGCATCTACGAATTGTAACAATAAATATTCTTATCATTTGATTCCGTGAAACAAACATGAATTAGAAGTTATACCAAAAATTCGAATCATAAGTTTATAACATGTACATTATCCCTAAAAACATGAGATAAAGAAAAAATAAGTTGAATTCATGAAACTAAAAAAAATAATCACATGCAGTGAATCTTAAAAATCGAAACAAAAGATCGTGTAAACAAGTAAATACATCTAAGGCAAAAAAAAAAGACAACCTGGAACGAGCTTTGAAGATGAATTGGAGCCTCAGAATTCCGTATGACTGAGGGAAGTTGAAAGGTTTCTCAAGTTTAGGATTGGGCAGGGGGTTGTATGACTACGAGAGAAAATCTATGTCTCTTATGTTTTTCTCTCTCTCAGTTCCTTCTAACCTCACTCCTTTCTCTCTCTCTCTATCCTCGCTATCAGGAAGACAGGGGATGTGCGGAGAGAGTTTTGAAGGGCGAAAGCGATGGGGAAATCCTGGCCGTTAATACATGTTGCGGATTCGAATCGCCAGCTGATTCGCACGTTCCACATAAACGGTGTCCAGCCTGGCGTATCTTCGTACAACTCACGATGTAACGTGGGTTAGAAAATGCCTAATTTTTTTTTTTTTTTGGTGTGCAGACTTGATAGAGCCACAAGGGTAATCATGGACGGATCTGAAAGAGGCATATCCGGGCCAAAGCCCACTCCATGAATCTAAAGCCTACAAATATCATTGGAAGATTCTAACATGGTTCCCCCTCAAAAAAAAAAAAAAAAAATTCTAACATGGTTCCCCCTCAAAAAAAAAAAAATACTAACATGGTCAGTTTTGAAACAATACCATGAAAACTAATGTATATAAGCCAGTCCTTCTTGTTAGGTACTTCTCAATTTTTTTTCCCTTTTTCTTTTAACTAATGGTTTGGTCGCGCGCTACGCGCGCGCATGGCTAGTAGCAACCAAATTGTCGTTAATGTGGGTCAAATGGCCTATCTAAGAATTGTCCATTTTTGTCACGAGAAGCACATTATTTTTCCTTGTGGTAACTTCATTTTTTATCTAATACTCATCCCCCCCCCAAACATTTTCTTTTCATATGGCCATATTCCTCATGTTAGTCCTATATTTTGCAAGTGAATCGTCTTTAGACTATCAAGATGGAAAATTATTATATTCTTAAAAAACTTTATCTCTCTATAGATAATACTGAAGCTAACAAAATAACATTTTCAAATGGAATACCAAACAAGCCAAACGTAAGTAACATATTGTACAAAGATGCTTTGACAATACTAAATCTGATATTTGAACATTCTATTTTTACGCTTAAATCATGATTTATATATCTATAATAATTTCATGGTCCAACATTACATGATCATTTGGGTGGATATAAATAGAGTATACGAAGATAAATCATTCATCCATAAGCCAATAATCTACCAGCACGTTCCAATAGGTTTGATACCCTCGTAGTTTTGGCGATGCAATTTTCCACATAACTTGAGATGGGTTGGTATCGTACAAGACATCCAGAAGTAATCCTCTGTAACTTGCACTAGAAAGATATTCCAAAGAAATATTAGGACTAAAATGTTAGATCTAGGATGTCAAATATAACATGAACAAAATAATAAATAAATAAAAAAGCATACTTGTAGTTTAGGAGGAAGTAATGAATGAAGGTATAAACTTCAAAGGCAGATGCATCCAAGGCACGTGCTTACTTCCTGGTCCGAAAGGTAAAAACCTTACTCTAGTTTTCGGACGTTACATTCTTCAACAATCACTTTACGAGTTCAAAGTTTGAGTCGATAATTGTAGAAATTATTACATCCCATCTTGGAGGATTATATTCTTTAGAATACAAGTACTCATCTGAATCTCGGTCAGCACTTCTAAGCCAAGGCAATATCCTTCAACCTAAAGTTCTTTCGAGATGTCAATCTGTATTACTACTTATGTTGTCATCAAATACACACTTATCAAATTCCTCATGAGCTGCATATTCAAACTAAATCTTTCATTACTTTTAGATCTTATATATTTGTACTTACATTCATCGGCATTGAAAAAAAATTCAGTATCATATATGCTTCCACTCATCCCATGTATTCGTTTTTTTCTTTCACAAAGTCCTTTTTGTGTCACGGTCTCTGTCTAGCTTAAAATATCATCACATGTTATAAACATGGACACCCCCTTGCACTCCCTATACAAACCTCCCTACATGGACAACCTTCACAACTCCCCCTATCTAGACAGCCTGCACAGCCCCTTACACAAACTCACCTACACTCCCTACCCTGCACAACCCTCCCACCTGCACTGCCAGCTCCGCCCATGCACCTGCACCTCCTTGTCAACCTCCTCCACCCTTGCACAAACCCCCCCCCCCGAATAACAGTAATAATAAAATGTACAACTCAAAATATTATATTCTTAAACGTTCTAGATATCCGAAAATACCAAAAGGCACATCACTCTTGCCTAGAGGTGTCAATCTGGGTCACTGGCTGGGTTTGGGTTGACCCAAGCTGGGTCGGAATGATTTGGGTCGGAATAATCTGGGTGACACTGTGTCATGGGACGGAACTAGGTGGGTCGGGTGAACTTGGGTCGGGTGAAACTAGGTGAGGGGATCTCGGAACTGGGTCGGAACTGGGTCGGGTGAGACTGGGTCGGTCTGTATCTGGGTTGGGTGAATTTGGGTTGGAACGGAATAAGGTGAAGTCGGTCTAAATCGGCTTTCGGAATGACTTGGGTCGGAAGAAATTGGCTTTCGGAATAACTTGGGTCGGAAGAAATCGGCTTTCGGAATGACTTGGGTCGGAAGAAATCGGGTTTCGAAATGACTTGGGTCGGAAGCAATCGGCTTTTGGGTTAATTGGGTCGGAAGAAATCGATATCGGAATAACTTGGGTCGGAATGATTAGGCTTTCGGCATTACTTGGGTCGGAAGAAATCGGTTTTCGGGTTACTTGGGTCGGAATAATTCGGCTTTCGGAATTACTTGGGTCGGAAGAAATCGGCTTTCGGGTTACTTGGATCGGAAGAAATCGATATCGGAATAACTTGGGTCGGAATAATTCGACTTTCGGAATTACTTGGGTCGGAAGAAATAGGCTTTCGGGTTACTTGGGTCGGAAGAAATCGATATCGGAATAACTTGGGTTGGAATAATGCGGCTTTCGGAATCACTTGGGTCGGAAGAAATCGGCTTTCGGGTTACTTGGATCGAAAGAAAACAATATCAGAATAACTTGTGTCGGAATAATGCGGCTTCCGGAATTACTTGGGTCGGAAGAAATCGATATCGGAATGAATTGGGTCAGAATAAATCGACCTTCAGAATTAATTGAGTGTTCAAGAAATCGACTATCGGAATGACTTGGGACTTGGGTCAGAATAAATCGGATTTCGACTTGGGTCGGCGTAAATCGGATCTTGGTAGGACTTGGTTCTTGGAATAAGACAATTTATATGTGTCGATATTCAAACTTTTAATATTATATTAGATCAAGGTACCTATGTGTGACGGTAAAGTAATTGAAAATAACTTTGCTTAATTTAAAGTAACATTAAGTTGTATCCATTTTTATTTTAAAACATAATATTTGAGTGAACCAAATTGATATTGGATTACAACTAATATTGAACTACATCGAATAATTTTATTAACTAACGCTGCAGTCTTACTAAATGAATTAAACTAGCCACTAGACTAGATAGATTAAACTAGTCACTAAATGAATTAAAGAATGTGAGAACCAAATGGATTGAACTTGTCACTGATTAGATTAAACTAGTCACTATATTAACAAAGATGGTTTATTCTCTTCTTAATATTGGGATTGGACCGTTGTCCAATTTAAAATTAAGAGTATGTTGTCTCTTACAAGACCAACTGATTGAAGACAACATTGTTCCATCACTAGTGGAAAAATGAAGAAGGGCTGCACTAAAAAAGGCATGTAGGGCTGCGCTTTTTGACAGCAGCCCTTTCAGTAGCAGCCCTTCACTTTTTAAGTAGGGTTGCGCTAGAAAAGCGCAGCCCTTAAGCTAGAAGGGCTGCGCTAGTTAGGAAAAAGCGCAGCCCTTCTAGCCCAGAAGGGCTGCGCTAGTTAAGAAAAAGCGCAGCCCTTCTGGGCTAGAAGGGCTGCGCTTTTTCCTAACTAGCGCAGCCCTTCCTACCAAAAAAAAAATAAAAAAAAAAAATTTTTTTTTTGTCATTTTTTTACTCATAATCTCACATTTTCTGAAATTAAACAGAAGAGAAGAGAAACGAAACGAAAATACTAAACCCAAAACTAAAAAGAATGAAACGAAAATGAAAAAAAGGAACAAAAATAATATACAAAGAGAAGTATACAATAAGTATACAAGAACATTAATCAAAACAAAGATGAAAATACAAAAATATATATAGAAAGAGAAGTATACAAGAAGATTAATCAAAATAAACAAAGAGAAGCATACAAGAATAACATTAATCAAAATAAACAAAGAGAAGTATACAAGAAATTAATCAAAACAAAGAGAAGTATACAAGAACATTAATCAAAACATATAAACAAAGAGAAGTATACAAGAACATTAATCAAAACTATAAACAAAGAGAAGTATACAAGAACATTAATCAAACATATAAACAAGAGAAGTATACAAGAACATTATAGATCTGAAAATACAAGAACTACAACCTAATAATGTTTAAATACATAAAACAAAACCCAAATACATAATTTAAGGGAAAAAAAAAATTTCGGAAAAACTTAAAATGGCTATTTGGAGGCTTAAACGAACTCGGATGGCTTAAAAAGCCTAAATGTCACGGCATAGCGGTGAGTTTGACTCGTTGGCTCGTTCCGCTTCCAAAAAGGTATCACAATAAGCAATCGGACTCCGTCGCCATGTTTAGTGCAAATCATTTCAAGGTTTTTGTCGCAAATGTTTATGGGAGATTTTGAGAGAGAAGAGAGGATGAGAGAGAAGGAGGAAAGGAATAATGAGGGACGTGAGAGAGGAAGAGGAGAGAGAATGAGGGATAATATATTTGACGAATCCCCGCTCAATATTTCAAAGCCCGCGATTCCGAAATTTCAAATTTTTTCAGGAAGGGCTGCGCTTTTTTAAAAAAGCGCAGCCCTACTAAGCAGAAGGGCTGCGCTTTTTTAAAAGCGCAACCCTTCTTACCTACAAAAGGGCTGCGCTTATTCAAAAAAGCGCAGCCCTACTAGTGAAGGGCTGCGGTTTTTTAAATAAGCGCAGCCCTTCTGCTTAGTAGGGCTGCGCTTTTTTAAATAAGCGCAGCCCTTCACTAGTAGGGCTGCGCTTTTACGAAAAGCGCAGCCCTTCCTGCGCAGCCCTTTATGTTTTTTCCCCTAGTGCATGCCTCCATTACATATTGGTGTATATGATTTACATGGACCGTTTATGTTAAAGATACGTTGTATTATGAAATACTTTGTACTCTATTTACATTGACCATTTATGTTAAAGATACGTTAATTATTAACATAACAACGGTCTATATAATTTGATCGTTTTAAGTCAATGAACTCATCAAATTATACAATTGAAATAAAACAATATGTTATTAGATAGCATCAATTCATTAATGTAAGCCAAAAGATTATTTAAGTTAATTGTTTTTATGTTATACTATAGTTTAATACTAGTATAGTATTTGAGGTCTTCTCTTAACTTTGTATATATATATGTAAACGAATCGTATTAATAAAAGTATTAAGATCAACATATATATACATATGTGTGTGCGTGATAAATATATGGGTAATAACGAAAAATCAATAAAAACACTATATTGATTATCTTGATGTTAGTGTATTCTCTTAGTCAACTCTTATTTCGACTAATCAATTGCGTAAAACCACTCTAATGAGTAAAGGAGGAGAGCGACTCTTCATATGTTTTAATATTATATATTATAACCAACGACATAATAACGAGTAGAAGATCAATTCCAAACTTCATATAAGAGATTTATTATTATAGTAATACAAATACGAAGAGGAATACTAACAATAACTATAACAATAACAATAACAATAACAATAAAATACTATAACAAATGATAATCATACATTCATATATTTACAACGACGGTTCATATGAGGACTACGTGATTATAACGAGGGTTCATATGTTGCACAATACTAATAATAATAAATTATATCCTTAAATCATTATCCCCTATAAAAGCTAACTATAACTTATTAAAAAGTAACATCTATCAATAAGTTAATTGTTAACGAGTACTTACTAGTTACTAAATATAGTATTTATGGTATCGTCTTTACTTTGTATATATATGTGATCGACTATAAAGAAACTATTTTATCAGTATGCTTAAATATATTAGGACGATTATAATATTGGAACCATTCTAGCTAATATGTGATTGATTATTAATGAGTATGAGGAGTACCGACTCTTAATATGCTCTAATAGTATAACTACCGATAATATAATGAGAATTATATATTAACTACGAATATACGATCAATTACTAGATTTATATAAAATACGAATGACTCGATTATGGTACGCATTACGATTCGAAATAATAATAATAAATAACATGATAACAATAACAACAACAACACAACAATAACAACAACAACAACAACAACAATAATAAAATAATAATAATAATAATAATAATAATAATAATAATAATAATAATAATAATAATAATAATAATAATAATAATAATATGCTAATTAATAAATGATAGTTATGGCTCAAATCGTAATCATAATAATTTCAATTTAAAGTTAGTAAGTTACTAAATCAAGACAATAATTAGTAAGATTATAACTTATAAGAATATAAGATTATCAATCATGTGTGCTAGGTCATCAATCCATGTGTTAGAGCATTCTATTTTCCTATTGGTCAAGAAATAATATAATGGATCATGAATTAGAACCCTTTGATTTAAGAAAGATCAAAATCTAACCATCAATCTCTCAAACTCATTTTCATTTCCCTAGTTCCTTGATTTTATCTTTCATATTTTCCCCCCCAAAAATGTTCCTTGATTTTCCCCCCAATTTCGTCCCTTCATATTTTTTTTTGCCCCCCAAAAACCATCCTTCATATCCCCCCCCCCCCAAAAAAAATTCTCCTTAATTTTCCCCCAAAATTAGCACCACCGAAATTTTTTTTAGTCATTCTCTCTGTTTCTTCTTCTCTCTCTTCTTTCCTTCTCTCTCATATCTCATATCCGTCTAACTTTTTTCGAAAATTGTATTGCTTAGGGTTAACTCGTTCGAATTTTTCTGGGTTTATTGGTCGAATTTGGGGTTTGTTTTGCTTGTGTCGAATTATGGGTTTGTGTTGGGTCGAATTTGGGGTTTGTGGTGGTTTGAATTTGGGTTTGTCTTTGGTCATAAATGGGGTTTTTTTCGGGTTGAATTTGGGGGGGCATTTCTGGGTTTTATTTTATGGGTAAGAAAGGTTTGATTTTATAGGGAAAAAAAGGATCGATTTTCGGGGAAAATTTGGATCGATTGTTTGAGAAATATTGTTTCGATTTTTCTGGATTTATTATGGGAAAAATTTGTTCGAATTTTCTGGCTTTATTTTGGGAAAATTTGGATCGATTTTTTCGGAAAAATTGGTTCGAATTTACTGGGTTTATTATGTGGGATTTGGGTTGGATCGATTCTAGGTTTGAAGTGAATTGATGGATTCATAAATTTCGTTTTTTCTAGGAATTTAGGATTCAATTATTTCGATTTTTGGGAGTTTTTTTGTTTGATTTTCTTAATTTTTTGTTTCCTGGTTGAGTTTTTATGCAAATAAATGATGAAGGATGATGATGAAGCATGATGAACGATGATGATGTGGGATCAGTAAGTGCTGAAACATGAGCCCGGGTTAACATTACAGGTTGCATTTGCTTCATCTTCTTCCCACGAATTACCATTGCTCTCCAAATTCCAACATTTCTGTGAAATTGTGACTTTGAGACTTTCCATTCAGTGTTCTCACAACCAATCTTGTTATGCATGGTTTAATGCTTACTGGTAACCAAGCAGCATAAAATCACCAACTTCAGTATTCAAGTCATATAGGTATGTACATCCATAAGAGCATACATCAAAATATAAACAAAGGGAAGAACATTTGCTATAAAGTGGAATTCATGGGCTTCTAGCAATGAAATTCAGTAGTGCATATAATATATCATACTCATACAATAAAATTGACATTGAATAAAGGTTCATCAATAAAGCCAAGCATGAATTATCAGTCACTCATAAATCATAAGTAGCGAACATAACAAAAGGAAAAGTATTAAGTCACATTCAGAATAAGGACAGCAAATCACGGTGGCGCTGGTGGCCATGGTCAGGCGGGGTGATGCTGGTGGCCATGGTCAGGTGGTTATGCTGGTGGCCATGGCAGTGGGATGTGTGGCAGTAGTGGGATGTATTTTGTTAATTTAAATTAATTTTCTTAATTTAATTTTTGTATAAATTTAAGTTTTTATATTTAATTTTTCTTTTGATTTGTTGTACCAAATTCATCAAAATTATTAATAAAAATACAATTTATTAATTTAATGTTGTTTATTATATTTTTGATGACAATGTTGTTTATTAAGTTAACATTAAACGAGATTTGAGCTTTTAACGACCAGAAATCTGGTCGTAAATGAGGCATTTTCTTGTAGTGTCGATTGCAACATACTAAAATGATCATGTTATTAAGAAATATATTTTTAAGTAGTACTAACTTAAAAATAGTTATAAAGGAATGATATTGCATATAAGAATAGTATAACAACTTATAATAATTTTGTGTAAATTAATCGTCTTAATAGGTTGGGTTGGAAAATTGGATCAAATAAAATAGATATTATTTTATTTGGTTCAACTGAATTTTAGTTGAATTCGGGTCCATCATAAATAAATTAGGTTGAATCACATATTTGGAGGGTCTGGTTGGATTTTGAGTTAATATCTTGTTAGGTTACGGTTGGATTCGGGTTTGAAAGTAGGTCTGTCTAAACAAGTCAGGATATAATCTTGCCGGGTGCCGGTCAGGTCTGGGTAATCCCAGGTCAGATTTCGGTAAGGTCTGGAGACTGACCCTCACAGGTCGAACTAGGTTCAAGTCAGGTCAAAATTAGGTTGGGTCGAAATTGGGTTGGGTCATAATTGGGTTGGGTCAGAACTAGGTCGGTGATAGTTGGGTTGGGTCACAACTGGGTCGGTGATAGTTGGGTTGGGTCACAACTGGATCGGTGATAGCTGGGTTGGGTCACAACTCGGTCGATGATAGCTAGGTTGGGTCACAACTGGGTCGGTGATAGTTGGGTTGGGTCACAACTAGGTTGGGTGGTAACTGGGTTGGGTGGTAACTGGGTTGGGTAATAACTGAGTGGGTTTAACTGGGTCATTGGCGGGTGAAGTTGGGTGCGGGTTATTTTGGGTCGGAAACAGGTCGGGTCTGGGTCGTTACGGGTGCAACTGGGTACGGGTAAAACTGGGTCGGCCCAACTCAGGTTGGGTTACTAATTCCACGGGTTAAACTGGGAATGGGTGAACGCTGGGTCGGAATGGGTCGGCTTTCCAACCGATCACCCTCGGCTCGGAACAAGTTGGGTCTGGGTCGCATGCGGGTTCACCCGTGGGTCGGCCCAGTTTTTGATACCTCTACTCTTGCCAAAGCACTAATAATTTTCTAAGTTATACAAACTCTTCTCATAATACATTCAAATATATCCCGTCTAGGATAATATCTATGTGGTGTAAACATTTAGTTATTCATTGAATGGAGGGGATATATGTTGACAATAAATTTTTTAGTAAACTGCAAAATATATCTAATAATTAGAGTGGTATTAGTTAAAAAAACTCATAATCAGCTATAAGAAAATCAGAAGGAACTCTTGACCATATATTTATATCAAATCGAATCAACAAACACACTAAGAGTCTAAGACCTCGAATATCTAGACCATATGTATGAGTTTGATGTCTTTGTAATTACCTCAAATTTCATCACTAATTTGATATGATATTGATTAGAACTCAATAGTAAACAGTGTAGCTTTATTACATTACATTTCCGTAGAAACTAACATTTCAGAGCAGTATAGTGGCTTACAGCTTTTCTGTAGAATGTTGTTCCTTAGGAACAATTTTATCATGTTTTCTAAGCAAGACAGTCCACATAAAAGATCAAAACTAAATTACAAAAGGCTCACTACTGCTTATGTCTTTTTTAGTTACATAACAATTCAGTGCTCAAAAGAACAAAAATAGCAATCTAATCACGGTATTATTAAACTACTGCTACTTCTTTGATTACTTGGTCATTGTTCCTTCTTGTTTGTGCTCGTTGAAATTGCTATGAACATTTCAAATAATTATAAAGTATTACTTTATCATATGATGTCTTTTCTCTTTGACAAAAATGATGAACATAAAGCCATATATGAGCATATTTATGTCAATCTAGCCGACCATTGTGTGAATATGATACACTTATTGAGTAATAAATAGCAAGTTTAAAAAATATTCAAAAATTAACAACATACCTTAAATTGTTAAAACGAATTGCAATCACTCAAAAGTTTCTGTCGCAAACTCCAATAACATCAAAACATAACAACAGCAAATAAATAACATAATATTAGGAAATTGAAACAGATGTATAAGGAAATCAAATTTTAATGAAGTAATTGAAAGTTACCTTACTGAGATTAGAGCTTAGGAGGTGATATTTAGGGACTGGAGAAAGGATAGCTATGACACTAGTGGAAAAATGAAGAAGGGTTGCCTAGAAAAAGGCTTGTAGGGCTGTGCTTTTTGACAGCAGCCCTTTCAATAGCAGCCCTTCAGTTTTTAAGTAGGGCTGCGCTACACAAGCGCAACCCTTTACAAGGAAGGGCTGCGCTTTTTAGGTAAAAGCGCAGCCCTTCAAGCTTAGAAGGGTTGCGCTTTTACCTAAAAAGCGCAGCCCTTCCTACCAAAAAAAAAATAAAAAAAAAAAAATTTCGACATTTTTTTACTCAAATATTAATCTCACATTTTCTGAATTTTAACATTTGCATTAAACTTTAAAGTAAACCATCCAAATCCAGAAGAGAAGAAATTATAGATCTACAATGCAACTAAACCCAAATATACAGAAGAGAAGAAATTATAGATCTACAATGCAACTAAACCCAAAACAAAAAAAAAAGAACGAAACCAAAGGAACAAAAACTAATATACAGAAAAGAAGAAATTATAGATCTGAAAATACAAAACATTAATCAAAACAAAGATTAAGAAATTATAGATCTGAAAAAACAAGAACATTAATAAAAAAAACTGCCTCCAAACATTGACCTAATAATGTTTAAATACGTAAAACAAAACCCTAATACATAATTAAGGAAATAGTAAAATTCGGAAATACTCAAAATGCCTATTTGGAGCCTTAAACGAACTCGGATGGCTTAAAAAGCCTACACGTCACGGCATAGAGGTGAGTTTGACTCGTTGGCCCGTTCCGCTTCCGAAAAGGTATCACAATAGGCAATCGGACTCCGTCGGCATGATTAGTGCAGATCATTTCAGGCTTTTTGTCGCGTTTCTGGGAGTTTTTGAGAGAGAAGAGAGGATGATAGAGAAGGAGGAAAGGGAGGAGGGACGTGAGAGAGGAGAGAGAAGGAGGAAAAGGGAGGAGGGACGTGAGAGAGGAGAGAGAAGGAGGGATAACATATTTGACAAAGCCCGCTTAATATTTGAAGCCCGCGAATTTTTTATTTCAAATTTTTTTAAGAAGGGCTGCGCTTTTATTCAAAAGTGCAACCCTACATAATAGAAGGGCTGCGCCTTTGAAGAAAAGTGCATCCCTTCACTTAGTAGGGCTGCGCTTGTAGAAAAGCGCAGCCCTTCCTACGCAGCCCTTCCTTTTATTTCCCCTAGTGTGAAATCAACATTAGAACGTCAAAAATAACCAAAATATCATTTAATTTAACAAAAATTGCAAGAAATTTATGAGTTACTCAACGATTATCGAAGAAATGAGAGTTTAACGAATCAACAGAAAACATCATGTAAAATTATCAATAAAACCTATGTTTATACTCCAACGACTGTAGAACTTTAAGGAATGGCAAAAATTGATACACCGGGAGAGAAATTTAAGAAGAAGAAGAGAGATAAATTAAAATGATAAACTCACTTCTTTTTTTCAAGTTTGTAAAGAAGAAAATAAAATTACTTTAAATGTCAGAATTTTATAATCACTCAAATTTCATGAAATCTAACCCACACAAGAAATGAAGAGAAAGAAAACGGAAAGTAATGAAACCTTTGCATTGTCATGTGAACAAAACAACAAATATAAAATCATCTTAAAATTGCCAACAAAAAGCTAATATTACCTAGAGCCATGAAATCCATGAGAATAGAACGAATTTTCGGGAATAGAATGAATTTCAATTCGCTATAAAACAATCAAATGAACTCATCCTCGCCATATTTCAAGCTATAATGAGATACTATACCACATTTATGATCTCATATGCATTTTGATCAATGTCCAGGCCTGCAAGGTACACAAACTGACCATACTTTCATCTTAAAATAACATGATACTAAGCCAAGTTTGTTGAGCTGGTGATCAATTGAATCAAACAGTATCCTCAATATAATCAACATGATAATAAACATCTTCCACAATAACGATATATGCAAGCCTCAAGCATGAAGTTGGCAAATTTTAACGAACTAAACATAAACAATCGTTTCACAGACACAAGTATTAAATTTTTCTTTAGGTGACAAAAGATAGTGATAGAGCCTATGTTTGTTTTTACAGACGCCAGAGCCTATGTCACTTTGAACTCTTCATATATGTAAAGTACCTGTGTCAAGTTCTCACCACTCGGCAAGGGTATGGGCACTTTGAAACTTCATCTTGGGTCACATACATAAACTTTCCATAAAATAGCCACAGGCAAACACTTGGACACATACACATATCCATCACACCATCACGAGTCTCAAAGTAACACAAGCTACATCACATTGAAAATAAAATTTATCTCGATAGTCTTTTAGCTAGTTTATTAGATAACTCTTTTGTGGTGAGGATTGGATAAAGGAGGAACATGAGTTGAATGGAATGCATACCTTCTCACCGAACAACAACACTACAACATATTTAGTAGTCTGAGGTGGCCTGCATGAAGACGACAAAGTTTGGGAGAATGACAGAGATATTTGGGCAAGATATTAGAAACTCTTCCAGTGATGACTAATTCAAGACTTTTGAGTTTTAACATAGTTAAAAACTCCGAAAAAATAGCACCCACATAAGAATACCTTTGACGTAGATAGAAGATCTTTTTACAACTTACACTAATATACATGAGGCGTGAAGATTAACAAGGAGCTGAAAAGCAAAGAACAATACTTATCTACTCACTTAACTAACATTCTAATTGCTATTCTAATTGCATGCTCCCGCTATAACGTCTTTAATTTGAAATACCAATGTAATTCTACTAACCAGTTGGATAACCAATGGACAAGACCTTAATCTGAGTGCATCACGTTAAAGGATAATGTCTACTTCCTCTATTCTTTTATTACCACTATATATGGATATTGCACAAATATTAAGGCAATGAAATAGTACAACAAGTAGTCCCTAATAGCCAATACCATGTGAAAAAATAGATATGTAAGAGGGATAAGTTGCTAAAAAATGGATATACAGTGATTAATATCAAACTTGCTTAAAAGAGAAATGTAGTAATTATTAAAGGATGGAGGAAGTATTAGTTCATATCTTCTTGAGTGAGGCTTAGATGGTTATCAACATTTCCCAACCCCTACATCAAAACACATGAACATTCTTTAATTTGCTTGCTCCTTAATTCTACAAGATGATTTGCCGCCTTATTCTTGGGAGACCATCCATATTAGTTCCACATCAACTTGTGCTACCTATTTCGAGGCAGTGCATAACCAACAAATGCACAATACTTGCTCATATTACCACTAAGACCTTTGTGTCCCCGCCCTAAAGACTGGAGTGTTCTAAGTAAAAAAATCAACTCAACACTAACAAAAAAAACTTTCATGAGTAGGATTGATCTCGGTTCATTTTGTAAGGTTAAGTGGCCAAGTCTAGTATTTCACATGTTTGATCATGTTTTAGTTCAGTCATCTGAAAATTAGCACTCGACCCATAGTATTTCACTTAACATCTTACTGCTAAAACAAAACGCACAATAATCACAATACTTAAAGCACTAACCTGTTTCGTAATCTTATGTTGTTTCATTATTTTGATAATAACAAATAATTAAACTTTATTTGATTTCTTTTTATCCGTATGTTTCTAGTTTATTTTGTTAGATTTAATTACGTGTGTTTTAACTTACTTTACAGTGTAGATTTATTCCTTCAGTTTAAATTAGTGTATTTATTTTAGACTTCACAAATAATATGTTAAATAACTTATGAAGAATTGATTAGGAGAATAATCAAAATTAAGTTGTTCAACTTTATTTGTGACAAAATCGTTAATATTATGGAGGTAAAAATTATGATATGTTATGATTCCAAAATATTCTGTTTAGTTAGTTTGTGTGCAGCCTTTTCGTAAATTCCATAAACAAGGAGCCGCCAAAATCTAACCTAAACAAGCGCATAAAAAGGAGGTGTTGTGGTAGTTCCCATATTTTAGGAACCACAACAACCAACCTACTAACAAGGCATGGGAAAGTGGAGATGCGCGTGTTTGTGGCTGAGGTTGTGGACCATATCTAACCAACTGCCAACGGTCATATATCAACGGACATATTATGGGAGAAGTGGCTGAATTTAAGCTTCTTGTGATCATGGAGAAGATCATGAAGAAGATCGTGGAGAAGAACTTGAGAAGATTGGTCTCTACAAATAGTTGTTTGTAACAGTATTTTTAAATATGCTTTCAGAAGTTTATGTGTAATAATTTTAGTGTGTGTTCGATTTTTACTCTTCTTACTTAGTGCATTATAGATTGGGTTGAGTGAATCTATCTCTATAATCATATTGAGAGAAAAAGAGAAAAAGAAAGAGAAGAGAGAAAAGACTTCGAGTGAAGTCAAGAGAGAAAGTCAACTATTCAGGGGGAACAAGCTGACTGGGAACCAGTTCCTAGCGGAAGAGTTTAGGTTATACAAAAGTGAGTCTTTTGGCCTAAAGTTATTAAAGAGAATTGAGTCAAAATCCCTTGTGGTCAAGGTTTTTCTTCCTATTGGGCCTAGGAAGTTTTCCTTGTAAAAATCTCGTTTTCCTAGTTCTTTCTTGTTCGTGCAATCACTTCTTTCTTATTCAATCATTCTTTTATTTCCGCAAAAAGTTTGAAAATCTCCCAACTACAATTCACCCCCCTCTTGTAGTTGTTTAAGTGTTCGTCCAGACTAACAATTGGTATCGAGCCTGTTCCTCCAAAACAGTTAACACTGATGAGCTAGTTCCTGGAAATGATGAACACATCAGGAGAAAGATTGGAAGAAGGTTACTCAACTCAGCGTCCACCCATGTTTAATGGCAAGTAGTATTATCCATACTAGAAGAATCATATGGAAAATTGTCAAGTTTGAAGAGTAATAGAGATTGGTGACTTCGAAGTCACAGAGAAAAATTAAAAAGGTGAAAACATCCCCAAACCTCTCTCCAAATATGACAAAGATGACTTCGACAAGATGGAGATGAAACACTTGGCCAAAAAGATTCTCCACTGTGGCTTGGTCCCCATGAACACAATCGAATCATGGGATACAAACCAGCCAAGCAAATGTGGGAACTTCTTCAAGTTACTCACGAAGGAACAAGTGAAGTCAAGAGGTCAAAATTGATATGCTCATGCACAAATATGAGCTATTCAAATGAAGCCTAAGGAGTCTGTTCAAGAGATGCTCACAAGGTTCTCCAACATAATTAATGAACTTGAATCTCTAGGGAAGATCATCACTCCGGAGGAACAAGTACGAAAAGTTCTACGAAGTCTACCTCAGGATGAAAAATGGATGGCAAAGGTCACTGCCCTGCTTGAAACAAAAGATTTCACCACATTCAATATCGAGTAACTTTCCGGTTCCTTGTTGACTCATGAAATCCATCTAGGAACTCATGAAGTTGACTCTAGTAGGCCTAAAGCTTTGGCTCTCAAGTCCGATGATCTGGAGGATTCAGAAACTGATGATGAAGAGGCAGCATTGATCGTGAAAAGATTCAAAAATTCTTCAACAAGAATTACAAAGGAAAGAACTTGAAAAAGCCAGGGAAGCTAAGCTGTCACAAGTGTGGAAGTCCGGATCACTTCATAAAGGAATGTCCTCTCTGGGAAAATGAAAAGAGCAAAGGAAAGTACAAGGAGAAGGGAAAGGAACAACAAAAACCTTCTCAAAAGTTGATATGAGAAGGGTCATGGTTGCAGCCTGGGGAGAATCGGATTCAGACGAGGAGCAGGAACAACCAGAAGAGGAAACACTCATTTATGTCTCATGGCAAGACAGACGAGGAAGAAGACTTGCCAAACAACAAGGTACGCATTAATGTTATTGAAGAAGAGTTAAAAGAATTTCAAAGAATCAATTAATAAAACTACTTTTGGAAACTTTGGATGACTATAAGGCCATTTGTGTTAGAGAAGAAAATTTAGAAAAAGCCTTAGAAGTCACCAAAGGACATTCAAATTGGATTAAAACAGTGAATGCTAACATTGAGGAAAGATTCTTTGAAGTTTTATGAAAACCGACGTATTCGAGAAGCTTTTGAAAATGCTAAAAATGAAAATTATTTTTGAATATGGAAATGGCTGAATTGAAACTATTTGTTCCTGAAGGAACCAGTTCCTCTATATACCGAGTTCGAAAATTAAAATTCGAACATGAAAAGTTTTAAGTAAATATCTGGTACTTAAAGAGAAAATGGAATCTTCAAGAACGAACTTCCTGATCCAGTGAGTTGGATACAAAAATATAAAAATGAAGGAAGAAGTGGGTTAGGTTTCAATCACAAGAAGAAAAACAAAATGAAAAAATATGTTGATCTTCCAAGCAGCCGAATATGCTCTTACTGTGGGAACAGTGGACACCTCGTGTCTGACTGTTCCTCCAGAGAAGAACATATTGAGATGAACACTCACTTAATTAAGCAAGTGTGGAAAGTTAAGAGAAATACTAGCCCGACAGAGGAACCCAAGTCAGACTGGGTTCCTACCACTGACTGATTGTTTTGATACAGGCTAAAGTGAGGGGGAACAACCTGTGGTACCTCGATACGGTTGTTCTAAACACATGACAGGAGATAAAAAGAAATTTCTCTCGCTTTCAGCCTATGATGGAGGAACTGTGACCTTCGGAGACAATCTTACCGGTAAAATTGTAGCAATAGGGAAGGTAGGAAAGTCTAAGTCACATTCCATAGATAATGTATTTTTGGTCGAGGGTTTAAAACACAATCTGCTTAGTATTTCTCAATTTTGCGACAAAGGGAACAGTGTGAATTTTACTGATGAGTATTGCGTAGTAAGTAATGCAGGAACAGGTACCAAGAATCTGGAAGGAACTAGGAAAGGGAACACTTACGTTGTTTATCTCAACCTTGTTCCTAGGAACAATCTAACTTATTTAAGTGCTGCTGACAATGAACCACTTCTTTGGCTTAAAAGGTGTGGTCACGCAAGTATGGCATTGCTCCAGAAGCTAAGTGGTAAGGACTTAGTTGTTGGATTCCAAATCAAAGTCTCAAATCATGAAGTTTGTGGACCATGTGCAAAAGGTAAACAAGTTAGATCCTCGTTCAAATCAAAGAAAATGGTAAGTACACAAAGTCCTCTTGAATTGATTCATATGGACTTATGTGGCCCTGTTCGAATCCAAAGTCGATCTGGTAAGAGATATGTCTTGTTATAGTTGATGATTTTCAAGATACACTTGGGTTATTTTTCTTCATAGCAAAGATGAGACATTTGATGAATTTGTTAACTTTGCAAAAAGAACTCAAAGAATAAGTGGTTTTAAAATTAAGCACTTGCGTTCTGATCATGGTAAGGAGTTTGAAAACTCCAAATTTGATGAGTTTTGCAGAAAGAAGGACTTGATCACAACTTCTCAGCTCCTAGACTCCACAACAAAATGGCGTGGTAGAAAGGAAGAATCGCACTTTGGAGGACATGGCAAGAACAATGATCATAGCAAGCAATCTTCCGAAGAATTCTGGGCTGAAGCAGTGAACACGGCATGCTACATAATCAATAGAGTCATGCTAAGACCCATTGTCCTGAAGACCCCTTATGAGCTACTCAAAGGAAGAAAATCCAATATCTCTACTTTAGAATCTTTGGTTGTAAATGCTTTGTACATAACAATGGTAAAGACAATTTAGGAAAGTTTGATGCTAGAAGTGATGAGGCTGTTTTTATTGGATATGCTTTAATAGTAAGCATATAGAGTTTACAACAAACGAACAATGTGTGTTGAGGAAAGCGTCCATGTTATTTTGATGAAACTAACTCCCTGCAGGAACTAAGTCATGAAAATGACTTTGAAATAGGACTGACTCGTTCTGAGGAGTCAGTAAACATTGATGAGGAACTAACACCTGCAGGAACCGACAAAAAGCATATTCCTGAAGAAGAGATAGTGTTCCTGATCCTGTTATACAGGAGGAACAGGCAGCAGAAATTCATCCAGTAAACGAAACGAATGAAGCTCCTCAAGCTGGAGGAGCAGAGACAAGGAGATTTGAACCAAAACCATGGAAACACCTGAAATCCCATCCATTGGATTTAATGTAAGTGATATTGAAAAGGGAACTCAAACGAGATCCCAACTGAAAAATTTTGTGCTTTCCATGCCTTTTTGTCTATGACAGAACCACGAGATCACAATGATGCCCTACTGGAGTCTGACTGGATAAATGCCATGCAAGAGGAACTGAATGAGTTCCAGAGGAACAAGGTCTGGCATCTTGAGACCAAGCCTAAAAACCAAAAGGTGATTGGGCTAAAATGGGTCTTCAGGAACAAGCTGGACGAACATGGAACAGTCATAAGAAAAAAGCCAGACTCGTAGCCAAAGGGATAATCAACAAGAAGGTATTGATTTCGATGAAACCTTTGCTCCTGTAGCTAGAATAGAAGCAATAAGAATTTTGATTGCCTTTGCGGCATTCATGGGTTTTAGGTTGTACCAAATGGACGTCAAATGTGCCTTTTTAAATGGATATTTAATTGAAGACGTCTATGTGGAACAACCTCCTGGTTTTGAAAACCCGGATCTTCCTAATCATGTCTATAAGCTAGATAAAGCTCTTTATGGGCTTAAGCAAGCTCCTAGATCATGGTATGAAAGACTTTCAAAATTCTTACTTTCTAATGATTTATACGAGGAAAATTGATAGGACCTGTTCCTTCGATCCAAAGGAACAGACATCCTAGTGGTTCAGATTTATGTGGATGATATAATTTTTGGTGCAACTAACGAATCTCTTTGTAAAGAATTTGCTGAGTTAATGCGTAGTGAATTTGAAATGAGCATGATGGGAGAATTAAATTCTTTCTCGTTTGCAAATCAAGCAAACTGAAAAAGGAACAATGATCCATCAACAAAAATACGTAAAGGAGTTATTGAAAAAATATGGACTGGATCAAGCAAAAACAAACCATACTCCTATAGGAACAGTACAAGGTTAGATGAGGACAAAGTGGTAAGTCCGTAGATCAGAAACTCTATAGAGGTATGATTGGTTCCTTACTTTATCTAACTGCTAGTAGGCCTGATATCTCCTTTAGTGTTGGTTTATGTGCTAGATTCCAATCAAATCCTAAGGAATCTCATTTGACAGCTGTCAAAAGGATTCTTAGATATTTGAAAGGAAGTGATGATCTTTGTTTGTTCTATCCTCGAAGTGACATCTTTGATCTAGTAAGCTATTCTGATGCTGACTATGCTGGGGACTTGGTGAATCGAAAAAGCACCTTGGGTATTGTCCAGTTCCTAGGATCAAGCTTGGTTTCTTGGAGCTCAAAGAAACAAAACACAGTTGCTCTTTCCACAGCGAAGCTGAATACGTGGCAGCTGCTGCTTGCTGCTCTCAGGTATTATGGATCAAGCAACAGGTACGTGACTTTGGCGTAAAATTTAAGTGTGTTCCTATATCTGTGATGATACTAGTGTCATTTGCATCTCCAAGGATCCAGTTCATCACTCTAGGTCAAGCATATTCACATTGACATCATTTCCTAAAAGACAATGTAGAAAAGGGATTAGTCAAAGTTGATTTTTGTCCAACTGAAAATCAAATAGCTGACATATTGACTAAACCTCTATCTAGGGACAGGTTTGAAAAGATACGCTTGGAACTAGGAATGATAAAAATTGTTTAAATGTACACATGATTTGATTCCCCAAATTGTTTCTTACTAAGTATGTCCTGCAACTTTCATGAATTAAAATTCATACACCTAGGGTCAAGTATAAGGACTCACATATGTCTTTGAATATTACCCTTAGTGTCCTTGCACATATTTGGTACGTATGTAGTTTGTACATTATGGATACATTTTATCATATGCAAGAGTAATTTTTGGTTTGCTATTTTTCTAATTTTCCCTCCAAATTTCCTTGCTTCTTTTTCGTTCACACCTTCCTTCCAAAATTAAATACGTTAATATGAATTATAGCCACTATTACGCGTTCAATTAATCTAAGTTAAATGAAGAAACTTCATTAAATGCCTTCCAAAACCCCATAAACCGTTTCATTAAACCTAACTCTCCACTTCTCTTTCACACGGTATCATGATTACTTTATAACCCATCACATCACTGACCCCTCATAATTTCCAACTCTCACATCAACTCATTTCTCTCTTTCATCTTTCATCTTCAACCTCTCTCTAAAACACTTTCACCATGTCTTCCAAAACCAAAATACGGTGATCACGAAAATTTCCCAGAGAGAAAACACCATCCCTTGATGAATCAGTCTCAAGAATCATCCAAGACTAAAGAAGATTCTGCCAAGTCAAAATCGGAATCCTCTGTTCCAGTTTCTCTCTCTCCGAAAAAAGAAGATGACGAACATGAGGTTGAAAGCGAACAAGAAAAGGAGATTTCAGTACCTACAAAGCGAGGTAAGAAAACAAAATCCTCACAATTTCTTGTGGGTTTTTGTATCGATGTTGTATGGTGCAAAAAGTCCAAGTGGACTGAATTATTGAACATCTTAAAATTTCAAAAATGGTGGAAAATTGTCAGTTTGGATGAGGGTCTTTATGAAAAAGAAATGAAAGAGTTTTGTTCAGGTTTACTATAACTGAGGGTGTTGTGTGTTCTGTAGTAAATGGTTCTGTGGTCACTATAACTGAGAAGAAACTGGGGGAATGGTTTGATGTTCCAATTGAGGGTTACGGAGATTATGTTAAGGGTAGGGCAAAGCTGAACATAAATGGAGTTTTAAATGCTAAAATTCTTGCTTTCTTTAACGGCAATTCTAATGCATTATCTTTAGATCAAAAAGAATTGTCTCCATTTCACAAATTGAATTCCAGTTTGTTTGGCGTTTCATCTACCCGTTCCTCAAAAAGAACCCAGGCAGTCTAATGGATCTTTCCATTATGTACTGCCTTGCTAACAACATCAAAATCAACCTTCCCTCTTGATTATTTCACATCTCTCTCACTGCATTTCCATAACACCAAAGTGGGTATGAAATCTTCTCTTTTCGTTTTCAAACACTGCAAAGTTAAACTGTCTACCAGTCCTTCTTTTTGCCTTGAGCCAGAAAATTATCTTACAAAAGACACTCTGAACAGGTTAGTTTAAGGTTGTCAATGGGAAGATAGATTTGAGAGGGAGAAACGCCTGTCAAGGTTGAGGTGGGTAGTAAGAGGAAGATGGGTGAAGAGGGGGTTCCAAGTGGATATGTGAGGAAGAGTCAAAGGTTGGCTGGGTCCAAGTCTCTGAAGGAGCAGGATCAAGGTGAAACAGTGTTTATTCACCTAGACTCGGATCCAGTTCCTTCTACTGCTGTGGATTTTCCGTTGCTGTCTACTACTGGGCTCAACAAGTTACTCCGGGAAATTCAGGACTCCTTGACCCTTCTGCACACCAGGATCAATGCCATAAAGACCACTATATCTGTTCTGGACTCTCAGCAGCAACAATAACTGATTGCCATCAAGAATGCTGATACGGGGATCAGGAGCAAGGTGGATGGTGTGCTTTTCAAGATTGATTATGTGGTCTCCTCTCTCTTCAAACGCTTTAAGCCCTAACTTCCTTTAACTTTGGAACAATTGAACAAATTTTTTTGTGGCTGTAATTATTAAACAATTTCTTTTGGATTTCTCTTCTTGTGTCCTTCTGAGACACATGAAGTACTTTTAATTTCTCTTTAATTTCTTCACTCTCTTCTGCTTTACTCTGCATGTTGCTTAAAATCTGCTGTCCGTATTGTTGCTTTCTGCATGCTTATTTTGTTTGTGTGTTTGGATGGCTAATATTATGAGATCTATGTTTGAGCAATTTTTTTGTGGCTGTAATGACAAAGGGGGAAGAGATAATATTGTGTCTAAATTTTTTTTTATCTTAGTTCTTCTGCATGTTTTTTCTCATCCCTGTTCCCAGTCAAGTTTGATCTTGTTCCCAGTCTTAGTTGAGTTTACTTAAGTCTAGTTTGTGTTTTTTTGTTTTTGTTTTGTGAGTTATAGTCGTAGTCTCTAGATTTTTTAAAACATAAAGATATAAAAAATTTTCAAATTATTTGTCATAATAAAAAAGGGGGAATATTGTTGTTTCATTATTTTGATAATGACAAATAATTAAACTTTATTTGATTTCTTTTTATCTGTATGTTTCTAGTTCATTTTGTTAGACTCAATTACGCGTGTTTTAACTTAGTTTATAGTGTAGATTTATTCCTTCAGTTTAAATTAGTGTATTTATTTTAGACTTCACAAATAATATGTTAAATAACTTATGAAGAATTGATTAGGAGAATAATCAAAATTGAGTTGTTAAACTTTATTTGTGACAAAATCGTTAATATTATGGAGGTAAAAATTATGATATGTTGTGATTCCATAATATTCTGTTTAGTTAGTTTGTGCAGCCTTTTCGTAAATTCCATAAACAAGGAGGCGCCAAAATCTAACCTAAACAAGCAGGCGTTGTGGTAGTAATTTATTTTTACTTTTTTTTATAAAAAGGACAGACTTATTTTCATTTTGTTTATTTACCAAAATTTATGTAAATAAATTTTGAAAATTCTTTTTACCATCCAAACATAATTTCCCATGGAAAAAAAATTTGGAGCTAAAATTCTTTTTACCCATTTTCTCTCTCCTTGTTCTTCAACAAGAACTTAAGAACACCTTCCTCCTTCCTTCCTTCCACGATTCTCAACCAGTTTTCACCCAATTTCGACCTAATCTTTTAGCGTATCCCCTCAATTTCGACCCTATCTTCCATCTTCTCCCTCCATTTCGACACAAACTTCACCTCCATTTCAACCCAATCTTTACCTCCATTGTTGAACTTGACCTACATGGAAATCGACCTAAACTCTTATGTTTAATTAAATATTTCACATATAATAGCAAAATTATGATTTTCTATCTTGATTTGTGCGTTTTAGTAAGATTAAACTTGCAATTTATGAAAATCTGCCCCAAAAAAACCTAGAGTTTTCAGGAAAAACAAAACGACGGTGTTGGTGATTAAATTCCTCTAAATCATTACACTTCACACTTTTATTCGACAATTTGTAGTAACATTTGAGTAGTTTATACTTTAGTTTAGCAAATAGATCGATGTAAAAAAAATCAAAATTTCTGAGACCTTGATGGGAGTTTGAGCTGGTTTTCTAAATCAATACACTCCACACTTTTATTGGGTTATATTTGCTGAGTAGTTCATACTTTAGTTTAGCAATTAGATAAAAAAAATTCTAGAATTTTGGGAACCTCCATTATAGTGAAATGACACTAGTTTTTTATGCAAGTTACTGCAGGGTTTAGTAATTACTAAAAATATTTTGGTCATGACCTAACATAACCACTATAAATGTTAGATAATCATCTAATTAGATTAAGATATTACCAACTATTTTAGGTCATCATCTAACACATTTTACGACATTACCTAAAATAATAATTGGCAATTGGGCAATGGCCTCAAATCATGTGACTATTACATATATGATAAAAGGGAATTGTATCGTTAAGATGTGGGTTATTGATAACTTAATCTATGAGGTTTTATGTGGTTATATGACAAAATTGCATCGGGGTAAAACGTCGCATTTTGCTCTTTTTTCTTTTGCATTCAAATGATAGAATTGAATGACTTTAGTGATATGAAAAGTTATCGATAGAATGTTTATAAAAACCGCAAATTGGAATGGTAGAACAATCTTTGAAAAAAATCCTCTCTTTCATAGTGGAATGTCATTGGTTTTTTGTGCAAGCTACTACAAGGTTTAGGTAATTACTAAAGATATTATATATGTCATAGTCAAATATATTGATGCCATTGTCCAAGCCAATTATTATTTTAGGTAATATCCTAAAGTGGGTTAGGTGATGACTTAAAATATTTGGTAATATCCTAATCTAATTAGATAGTTACCTAACATATATAGTGGTTAAGTAAGGTTATGACCTAGATATCTTTAGTAATTACCTAAACTTTGTAGTAACTTATACAAAAAATTATTGAGATTCCACTACACTGGAGGTCAAAAAACTTCTGCAAATTTTGTTCATCTAATTGCTAAACTATAGTATGAACTACCTGTTGTAGCCAGAAAAATCAACGGCTATAAATGGGGCACGTGGCCTCATCACAACCCTACACGTGGCACTTTGCTGCAAAGAATTACATGGTCCAGAATAATGTATGGATTAAGTACACCTTTCTGAATAAAGAAAGTCGTACAAGCCCTTCTTCTGGCCCAATCTGTACTTAGGCTCAGTAAAAGCAAATGACATCTTTTTATAATGGATAATGTGTACTCTCCAATCTATGATGGCCACGTATCATAACATTATTGCTTAGCCAATCAGATGCTCCTAAATTAGGGTGATAGTAAGGTACAACGGTCATTTCAGACACTATAAATAGTCCTTGAAATCAGGGGAAAGGTACTTTTTTCAGAGCAGTGTACTGTTATTCTGCCATAAATTCTCTCTCTCTGTACTTTCTCTCTCTAAAATTTTCCTTCACACTCCTGATACCTGACTTAAGCTTCAGAGGGGTAAATACCACCCAAACCTTCAGGGTGGGTCCCTTTTTTGCAGGTTTGAAGGCGGAGCTCAAGTTTGGGTTTTGAGTCTAGACATTGTTGCACAAGTCTCCTATGATAGAACCTACTATTGGGGGATAGTAGAATCGATTTGCGAGTTTATCACTATGTAACATTTAGCGCCGTCTATGGGGCGACGCAACAATGAATGATTGTCACTCATCCAATGTTGCTAGAAATCGTATTTTTATGATCTAGGTCGAGGACACGGTGGGCGATGAAAGGGCACCGAGGGGGAAGAGATAGGCCCCCTGCTGTTGTCAACCTTTTTGGACGAAGCAGAGAGCCCATCATTCAAGAAAATCCTGAGCGTCTAGTCACAGGTGCCCATCTGCAAACTGCCCGGAACGACTTCCAAACCAGATGGCTGCTATCATGGAGGAGCAAATTAAGAATAACATGTTGTTGTTCTAGGTCAGTCCAGACCCGACCGTTGTAGCTCCACCTAGAGGGCAGTCTTAGGAGGGTCGTCCAGGGACAATCCGGCCTCCTCGGCAGGAAGTGTCCAAGCGAGTGTCAAAAGGAAAGCAGCCGATGGTCAGCGAGCCACGGAGGAAGATGGATTAGAAGTTGGTGGTCCGACCTGGAGATAATATACCTCCCAGCGGTCACAAAATGGAGACGGATGCTAGAGACTATTTGGAGGTTTAGAAGGCAGCTGCTCTTCAGCGCTCAGCTTCAGGATCTACCCCTTATATGAAGTATCCTCCATTAAGGCTGCCATCCAGAACTGAAGGACGAAGTCAAAGACCTTCGGCTGTCCAACCAAGGTAAGAAAAAACCATATTGCAACCTATGGTGTATAGATGGCAAGTTCAAGCTAACACCTCCTCTAATCCTGTGTTAAAGGAATATCGTCGGGAGCACAGACCCACTGAGGGTCATGCTGAGGCACTCAAGATTAACTGGCCGACTCCATTCTCGGCCAGAATCATGGAGTCTCCTCCATACCCAAAGGTTAAGCTACCCACGATAGAACCCTTTGACGGAACTACTGATCCAGACGATCATCTATCAGCATAGAAGTAACAGATGTATGTCCAAGCAGTCGATGAGGCTACTTATTGTAAGAATTTCCCAGCTACCTTAAAAGGAGTAGCGCAAAAATGGTTCAATAACCTTCCTCCTAACTCCATGAACAATTTCACAAAGCTTAGTATTCTGTTCACCGGCCATTTCGTAGCAAATCGGCAGGAGTAGAAAACCATCATGCATTTGGGGAAGGTCATCCAAGGACCAAAGGAAGCCTTAAGCAGTTTTGTGAAGAGGTTTAACCTAGAGGCATTGCAGATTCAGGATCTGAACGTAGGAGTAACTTTTGACGCCTTCATTAGGGATCTAAGGCTATGAAGTTTCAAATTTGAACTGGTGAAAAAGAAGATTACCACTCTGACCGAAGCCCTTCGGGAGGTAGAGGCATTTATCCATGCTACGGAGGTGCGTAGAAGCAAAAGCACCCTGAAACAAAAAAAAAACTGAAGATGCAGTTCAGCCAAAAAAGAACAATCCTAGAAAAGCTGAAACTTGGGCATTGACTTCAACAACAACCTCATCCAAGAAAAGCAAAAGAAGTGAACCAGCAGCATAAGTAGGGCATATAGAATTCAGCAAAGATCAATATTCCATTCTTATGGAGATAAAAGATCAGCATGCGCTAAAGGCACCAACTGAAATGAAAACTCCCTACAGAAATAGAGATAAAAGCACATATTGCCACTTTCATAAAGATTGTGGTCATGAAACAAATGAATGCAAACATTTGAAGAGAGCTTTGGAGGATTTGGCTCGTAAGGGGAAGATGAATTCATATCTTCCTCAAGGAGGAAGAAAGTTTCAGAAGCGGGATGACCGTCAAATGCGAATAAAAAAAAGTTAAAGCACTGACGAAGATGTAGTGCTTGTCATATTTGGAGGGTTTACAGCACGAGGTCCAACCAACCGAGGACATAAGAATTACTTAAGGGAAATCAGCCAGATCATGCTCACCAATCTGGCAGAGTCTGACCCCTTCCCTAAGGTAGTCGTCAGCGAGCTGGAACGTGCGAAGATAAGAACCCCCATGACGACCCTTTGGTTGTAGAAATGAAAATTGTAAACCTGAGAGTAAGAAGGATCCTGATTGATACATGGAGTTCGACCGATATCATCTGTAACGTAGTGTAAAACTAGCAAACTTATATCACACTCCCAAAGATGGGTTCTTAAAACTGGAGACTTGTGCAACAATGATTGGTTCAAATCCCGATGCTAACTCCTGACCAGCAACCTGCAAAAAAGGGACCCACCCTGGAGGTTTGGGTGGTATTTCCCCCTCCGATGCTTAAGTCAGATGTTAGGGATGTAAAGGAACTTTTAGAGAGAGAAAGTAGAGAGAGAGAGAAGAATTTATGACAGAGTAACAGTACTATGCTCTGAAAAACGTACCTTTCACCCTGAAATCAAGGACTATTTACACTGTTTGAAATGACTGCTGTGCCTTGATGTCACCCTAATTTGGGAGCATCTGATTGGCTAATCAAAGTAGTGGGACACGTGGCAGCAATTAATTGGTCAGTACACCTCACTTTCATATAAAGGTGTAGATCATTTTTACTGGGCCTAAGTACAATTTTTGGCGCCAGGAGAGGGACCTTTAGTAGACTTTCTTCAGAGAAACGTACTTTTAGGCCTGCCACCTTCAGGCCCTTTGTACTTTACTCCCCTGCATATATGCCACATGTAGGGCTCTGATGAAGCCACGTGTCAGCGCAATAGCCGTTGATTAGGCTACAACATTTGCCCCTTAAAAGAGGGAGTTATTATCTTCTAGGCGCCAAGACGGTTAATCTTCCTCTTTTAACCGACCTGGAACTGCCCTTCCCCTTTATTCAAAAAAGAGGCGCGATTTTGCCGGTCTCCATAGGTCAACCCTATGCATAACGGTCACTTTTCACCGGATGAGGAGGTCGTTTTCACCCCTCTATAAATATGTGCCTTAGTCGCTCCTGGAATCAATTTAACATTGTTGAGAGATTTTCTAGAGAGAGAGACTCTGCAATTTTTACTGAACTTTTAGAGAGAAGAATTACTCCCGTCCAAGCCCTTGTAATTGCTACTTTGCTCGTCCGAGATCGAGTCATCTTTGACGCTCGTCCGAACTCTTCTCTACAGGTATATTCTCAACTTTCTTTCTTACTTTCACACATATTTTAAGAAAATGAGCTCGTCTTCTTCATCGAACAAACCCGGCCGCTCAAGGGTTGGTACTAGCCCTAGATTAGAGGGCCTATCTTCTTCGGCATCTTCTAGAGTTGGACCCATCTTGGCCGGACATGCATTCTTTTTCTTTTCTCATGGCCGGCTAAGTCAGACGACCCAGTCTTTACCTGTGCAGGGTAATCTGGCTCGCGTTAAGCAAACAGCTCGTGTCAGACGAGGAGTTAACCTGCCGGCCTCCAGCTCTGAAATGGAGGGATCTACTGGACGAATTCCCAACGAGGGTGAGCGTGAAGTACAGAGCGCTCGTCCGGCAAACCCAAGTCCTCCCCCTGAACACGTCCAGGAGGAACAAGAAATTAGAGGCTCTCCTGATCCCAGCCCGTCCATACGCGGGACGGTTTCGGATGAGCCAAGGACGGCCAGCTCGTCCAATAATCCTGCTAGTGACTCAGAGGAGCCGTCAACAACCTCATCTGAAATAAGACGACGGTTAGGTCCCCTTTCTGACCCTAGATTTATTTTGGCTGATAATACATGGCTAGGACGAATAGGTTCGGACCTTAGACCTTTTTCTTTGGCCATGCCCATGCCGGGTTACCAATTCGTCCTCCCTGGCCGAGAGGATACCATACTTAGTGCCCCCTCGGGACATTTTGCCGTTTATCGCCTGGCCTTAGATGCCGGCTTGCGATTTCCTCTTCATCCCTTCATCAGCCATGTTCTTCATTATTACGGCATAGGACACAATCAACTTGCCCCAAATTCTTGGCAAAACATCCTCACTTTTCTGGCCGTTTGCAATCTAAAGGGGAAAGACCCTTCTTTGGCCGCCTTCACCTATATTCATTATGTTTCAAAGGTTCCCAGAACCATTGAGGGAAGCTGGCTGAGCATTTGCAATCGTCAAGGATTCTTGACGTCCTGGGACAAAACGTCCAAGATGCACTCTTGGAAGGGTGAGTTCTTATTCGTCCAGGCTCCCAATAAAGCGGTTGCTAAAAGGCTTCGCTATTTTAGCCGGGCCAATACCAACACTGGACGGATGGCTTCATATTTAGAGTTAGAGAGTAACTCGGCTGAGGAGATGGTGGAATACTTCCGGATCTCGGAGTATTCCATGGAAAACGTCTCCTTCAAGGGTCCGTCCAACTGGATCCCCTTTAAGGAGATGTTCTACCATGATAACTTCTTAGTCGCTGCCGGTTTGCGGCAGGACGGGGACAGAGGTATAACAACTGAATATTTTCCAAGTAAGCTTCTCGTCCAAACTATCATTCGTCTAACATTTCTTCTTTTTCTTCTTTTTGCAGATTCAGCCAGAAGTAAACTGAAAAAATCTTGGATAGGAGACATGAGCTCGTCCAGATTTGCAGATAATCTCTGGAAGGAATATAGCAAGTCGGGCGCTGAAAAGCGGGCCGACACACTGCTAAGCTTAACCTTCACCCTTTTTTTTTTTTTTTTTTCGGACGCCTTGCTTCTACGAAGAGGAAGCCGTCCTGCATCCTAATCTGGACGCTTTTCATCTTCAAAGAGGAGAACGTCCTGACTAGGCAATGGACGGTTTGCTTCTTTGAAAGGCAAACCGTCTTAAATACCTTTTTGACGCCTTGCTCCTTCAAAGGGCAGGTCGTCCTTACTGAATCTTGGACGCCTTGCTTCTCCAAAGGGCAGGTCGTCCTTACTGAATCTTGGACGCCTTGCTTCTTTGGAGAGGAATCCGTCTGGAATCAATCTTGGACGATTTGCTTCCTGTAGAAGCAGATCGTCCAGATTATATTTGGACACCTCGCTTCTCTAAGAAAGAGTATCACGAGGTTTCTTCAGGACGAACTTCAACTTTAACTTGTTCCTTCTTTTTTCAGAAAAATGCCCCAACATCTAGGGCTTTGGCTGAGAAGGCAGCAGCCAAGAAACGGCCGGCTGGGACTAGTGAAGCTCCTCCCCCTAAGAAGGCAAAGGGCTTCACCGCTAAGAAAAAGAAGTCGACACGGCCCGCTCCTAAGGTCGTGATCGATATTCCGGCCAAAGAGGAGGCCAAGGAGGAGCCGGCAGAGATTGGCTCTCTGGCCCTGGTGACCTATGCTGGGCCTGCCGAGCATCCCGCAGCCTCACAACCTGACGAGGTTGTCATTTTGGACGAAGCAGGCCAATCTTCCCAGCCGGACGCGGCTGCAGACGGGTCCGCTTTTTCGGACCAGTAGCCAAGCTGGTTGGCCAGATGCCAACTGCATATAGGACGGCTTCCCGTTCTTCTGGTGAGTCTTATTATTCAAACGTAGTTAGAACACTACGGGTTGGCGGGCGTCCGATGAGTCCGTCCAACAAACAGGCCGTGGTTATTCCCATCAGATGTACTGACGAGTCTAATCTTTCAGATAAAGGGAAGGGTCCAGCTGTTGATGGCTCTCCTAGCCTTTCTGACGATGAGTCTTCTCCAGCCTTTGGAAAGATGTCATCGTCCGACCGTGAGGAGCTCAAGACGGAGCTTTTCAAATGCTTTCCTGAACCCTATATTAAGGGGTTAAGGGGAGCATCATCTGGACATGTAGGGTACATGTCTCAACTTGCTGCTGAGGTACATCCTTCCTTCTTTAGACATTTGCTTTATTTACTTAGATATATATTCCAAGTTGAAATCGTCCTAACTCTTTTGTCCTCCTATTTTCAGCTTTTTGCTCGCAGCATAATAACTGAGGATTGGGCGAAGGAGCTCAGAAAAGAGAACAAGAAGCTCGTCCAGGACGTAACTGCGGCCACTGACCATGCTCAATTCGTCATTTCCGAGCAAGAGGTGTTGCATCAGCAAACCAAAATTGCCTTGGAAAAGCGATCGGCTGAGCTGGAATCTCAGATCAAAGTCTACCTTCTTCGGTTGACGGAGATGCTGGACGAACGGGCCTCTTTGGAACGTGCCCTGACGGACGAGAGAAACTCAGTCATGACAATGGCTGCTGATTTCTATAGAGAGAACCTCGTCCTGAGGGTCAAGAACCAAGCCCTTTGTGCTGAGGTTGCGGACACAGTTGCTGCGGCTAAGGAGGCTATGAACACCGTCATAGATACCTCAAAAGAATGGGCAGTGCAGGCCTTTGGTATGATGGCCGAGGAGGAGATATCCCCGATATGCTCGGCGGCTGGAGTTCCAAGAAGCCTTGCACAAGGCCACCATATCTGGAGCGGACCCTCCCGTCTTTGAAGAATCCTCTGAGGACGAAGAAGGAGAAGATGATATGGAGGCCCAGGACGAAGAGGACAATGATCCTCCTGCCGCCTAATCTTTGGTTGTATCTTGGCCGTGGGCCACATGTACTTTTTTTTTTTGTATTTTTGTACTTAGATGAATTAGGTTGTAATCATCTTTTTTACATTTATGAAAAGCTATCTTTTTCAATCTCTCTTGTTCTATGCTTTACTGTTTTTGACGTATTACCTTACAACTCCATAATTATACAAAGTACAAAAGCAACTCGTCATATTTGGCCGATCTAATCAACTATTTTGGCCGATTTCATCTACAACTTACATTAAAGTCCAAGTATAAAAGTAATTCGTCATAATTTTTTATCTGACCCAGTAGCTCTTTTCTGGACGTTCATCACCAGATGCTCAAGCAAAGACTTGTTTTTAATTTTGGTTTCAAAAAACTGCCAAGTATAAAGTTTGCTCGGCCAGAACCTGGGTATCGTTCGTCATTGGACAAAGACTTAGTCAATTTATAAATTATGCCCCTATATGCCCCCCTTCTTGGACGAAGAGTTTTTATAACTTTTCTCTGTCCAAGAAGGAGTTAAGAAGATAATTTTTAAATAACTTGGACGTTTTTCTAAGAGTGATTGTAACTCGTCCATCTTTGTTAAATTATGAAATAACTTGTTCCTTTACTAAGGTTGTTATTTCGAAGTTTTGTGGCTGTTTGACGGAAAGTAGGACACCTTTACTAAGGCGTCCTAATCCTAGCCGACCTTGTTCAGGAGGTGTTCAACTCTTTAAGTAAACCACCGGCCAAATCTTGCATATTTATCCATTTAAGGACGATAACATGTTCGGCCGACCTCCTAATGAAAGGTGCATTGTCTTTTTGTTTTAAATTTAATGACTTTGGACGATTGTACATAACTTTAAGCAAATAAATCAAACAAAGTCATAGAGAAGTAGAGCTGTATTATATGAAGTTTGCTTGACGAATAGTCAAGATACATGTATACATTCTACTTTTTTCTTTGTAATGCATTAATAAAAGATTACAATTTAGCTGGATGCCCTAAACAAAGTATTTCTTCAAAGTGTCAGAATTCCACGTCCTAGGAATAGGACGCCCGTCCAATCCTTCTAGACGAAAGGTGCCATTCTGAACTACTTCGATTATCTTATAGGGTCCTTCCCAGTTAGGAGTAAGCTTGCCTAACTCTTTGGCTCGGCCGACCGCTTCCATTTTTCTTAGGACGAGGTCTCCCAGCTTTAACGGACGTCTTGCAACTCTTTTGTTGAAGTCTCTTGCCATTCTTAACTTATATAGTTGCATCCTCAGCAAAGCGTTGCCCCTGACTTCAGGAACTAAGTCTAGAGCCGTCCTAAGAGCTGCCCAGTTAGCGCTTTCTGAGTACATCATTACTCTTAAAGTGGGTTCTTCAACCTCAATAGGAAGGACGGCCTCAGAGCCATAGACCATCATAAAAGGAGTCTCTCCTGTGGAATTCTTGGCCGTTGTCCTTATTGACCATAAGACCAGCTGCAATTCTTCTACCCAAAGCCCTTTCATTGTCCAACTTCTTTTTTATCCCGGCCGAAAGAATCTTGTTGAAAGCCTCACTTGCCCATTAGCCTGTGGATGAGCTACTCGGCAAAGTGACCTTATTCCTTGGTCAGCCAACCATTGACGAGAGCTTGGTGTCTCAAATTGTGGCCCATTATCAAAGACGATCGACTGGGGCATCCAAACCTTGTAATCAAGTTCTTCCAGATGAACCCTTTGACGCATCATTGTGGTGATTCCCCTTAATGCCTCAGCTTCAACCCATTTTGTAAAGTAGTCACAGCTACTATTACAAATTTCTTCTGCTGGCCGGCAGCAATAGGAAAAGGCCCAAGGATGTCCATCCCCCATTTAGCAAAGGGAAGAGGAAAGAGAATGGGCATCAAGTAATTGGACGGCTTTTGATAAATGTTACCATGCCTTTGGCAACTATCACATTTCTTAGCGTACAACAATGCATCTTCTTTTAAGGACGGCCAAAAGTAGCCCGTCCTGAGAGCCTTTTCTGCCAAAGCTCTTCCTCCAATGTGGGAAGCACAAGCTCCCTCATGCAATTCCTTTAAAACGTCCAGACCTTCCTTTCGGCTGATACATTTGAGAAGAGGCCGATTGTAAGATTTCTTGTATAGAGTCTCATTCCACAACTCAAACCACTTGTCCCTTGCTTCACATACTTGACTTCAAGTTTCAAGAGGCAGACGCCAGTTTTCTTAATTCAATGATTGGACTCATCCACTCATCTTCTCGGCTGAGAAACAGCACTTCTCCGGCCTCAATGCTCTTGGCCGCCTTTACCTCCCAGAAGACTGTTCTAGGAACGTCTCCCTCAGCCGAGCTGGCCAGTTTAGAGAGGGCATCAGCCTGATGGTTCTTTGATCTGGGCACCTGATCTAGGACGAACCTCTTTAAAGACTTGATCTCTTCTTTACCAGATTCATATACTTGCTCATGGACGCTTCCTTGCATTCAAACTCACCATTGACTTGGCTGACAACCAGCAGAGAGTCAGTTTTAGCTTCAATTTCCAAGGCTCCAGCCGCTTTGCACATTTTTATGCCGGCTAGGAGAGTTTCATACTCTGCTTCATTATTGGACGCCTGGAATTTGAACTTCATAGCATATTCAAACTTGTCCCCTTCTGGAGATTGAAAAATGATTCCTGCCCCACATCCGTTAGCAGTTGAGGATCCATCCACCATAAGGGTCCAATGACGCCTTCCCTCCGCTGGGTCTTGGACGCTTTCTACTGTAGGCCGAGTAAGCTCTACAATGAAATCAGCCAAAGCTTGGCCTTTGATTGCCTTTCTAGGCTCAAATGTTAAATCAAACATATTAAGCTCAACAACCATTTTAACATCCGGCCAGAGCATCCATTTTATGCAATACTTGCCTCAGCGGCTGATCAGTTATAACAAGAATGCTGTGGGCCAAGAAGTAAGGCCTTAACTTCCGGCTAGCCATCAACAAAGCCAAGCCGAATTTTCAATGGACGAATATCTGTTCTCTGCATCTTTCAGCACATGGCTCACAAAATAGACGGTACTACCGCGTCTCTTTCAGCCAAGAGGATTGCACTTACCGCGAAGGGTGATACAGCCAGGTATACATACAACTTTTCTCCTTCGGCCGGACTGATCAACCTAGGCAGCTGCCGAAGATGATCTTTGACTTGCTGAAGGCCACTCAGCTTCTTCCGACCACTCAAACTTGGCATTCTTCTTGATAGTAGCAAAGAAATGGTGACATTTGTCTCCTGATTTTGAGAGAAACCGTCCAAGAGCAGCCAAACAGCCCGTCAACCTCTGAACTTCTTTGACTTGGACGGCGAAGACATATTCATAATAGCTTGAATTTTGTCGGGATTTGCCTCAATCCCTCTCTGATCAACCAAAAATCCCAGAAATTTCCCAGCAACTACGCCGAACACACATTTTTGCGGATTAAGCTTCAACTTGAATTTTCTCAAGTGAGGAAGGTTTCCCTCAGATCGTCCAGATGATCTTTCTTTCTTTACTCTTGACGATCATGTCGTCGATATAGGCTTCCATATTTGCCCAAGCTGCGGCTGAAATCGTATTAATGAGCCTCTGAAATGTGCTGGCGCTTTCTTAGGCCGAAGGGCATCCTGAGCCATCCATACAATCCTTTCTCAGTAATAGAAGGAAGTCTTATCTTGATCATCCGGCCACATAGGAATCTGGTGGAAGCCGAATAGGCGTCCATAAAGCTCAGCAGGGCATGGCCGGCCGGAAATCACCAGACGATCAATTTTAGGCAACGGGAAGCTGTCCTTAGGACAAGCCTTGTTCAGATCGTATAATACGCACATTCTCCAAGTGCCATTCGGCTTTGGAACCATCACAACATTTGCTACCCAATCTGGGTAATATGTTTCCCGGATGAACTTAGACTTGAGCAGCTTTTGAACTTCTTCATCAACGGCCTTATTTCTGGCCGGCCCAGTTCTCTTCTTCTGCCGAATAGGCTTTTGCCCCGGCTCAATGTTGAGCTTATGGACGGCCACTTCAGGGTCTATCCCAGGCATCTCTTCTACAGCATAGGCAAACACATCTTCGAATTCTCGCAGCAACGCAACTAAGGCGTCCTGAATTCTCTGATCTCAAAACTGACCAATTTTCAATGTCCTTTCCGGACGTCTGGATTAAGCATATCTCTACTGGACTTTCCACCGGTTCTGGACGTTCTAGTCCCAGACTCATTATAGCCATTATCTCAGATGAATGTTTTTCTTCTTTAATTGCCAAACACTTTCTCTTCTTGCTAGGCAAAAGCATGGACGGATTGCTCTCAGGAGAGGCATCTTGAACCTTCTCAACTTCTTCCTAAGCTCAACAATCTGGCCTTTAACCTTTTGGCCGAATCATCTTCTTGAGCCTTTGGACACTCTGCTTTCTCTTTCCAAGATGATGGTTTGAGTGTGGTGAGATAGCATTCTCTGGCAGCTTGCTGATCTCCATAAAGGGATCCAATCTTCCCACCATCACATTCAAACTTCATCAGCATTAAATGGGTCACAATGACGGCCTTGATGTGATTTAAGGTAGGTCGTCCGAGAATGACATTATAAGCTGTCAAGTCTCGTACTACCAAAAATTTCACAAAAAGCGTCCTGGCCGCATCTTTTTCTCCAACCTGACGGGCAATGTGACGTTCCCATAGGGTGATGACCCCTCCGCCAAAACCAATTATAGGATGATTTAGCGGCATCAAATCGTTTTTGTCAAATTTAAACGAGACAAACAATCAGCACTGATTATATCAGTGAGCTTCCAGTATAATCAAAATTCGCCTAACCCTAAGTTGGCAATCTTCATTCTCACAACCAGCGGATCATCATGGGCGTCCTATATTCCCTCGGTCCAGCTCGCTGACCACTATTTTTGGAAAAGGATCAGACTCGGCCTGGTTGGTGAGCATAACCTGGCTGAGTTCCCTCAAATAGTTTTTGTGGCCACGATTTGTCGGACCTCCAGCTGCAAATCCTCCTGAGATGACCATTCACTACATCATCATCCGTGCTATCTCCGTCCATCTTTCTTCCTTGACGGTTATCCCTTTTCTGAAACTTCCTTCCTGACGAGGGTAGGTAATTGTTCATCTTTCCTTTTCGAGCCAACTCTTCTAGGCTCGCTTCAAATGCTTGCATTCATTGGTTTCATGCCCACAATCTTTGTGAAAGTGACAATACTTGCTTTTTCTCCTGTTACGATAAGGCGTCTTCATTCGGCCGGCGCCTTTAGCTCATGCTGATCTTTTATTTCCATCAAAATGGAATATTGATCTTTGTTGAACTCTATTGGTTCAGCTGAGGCCGCCGGCTCTGACCGCCTACTTCTCTTGGACGAATTGTCATAGAAGTCATTGCCCAAGTCTCAGCCTTCTTGGGCGGATTCTTTTTTGGCTGAACAGCTTCTTCACTTTCTTCACTTCTGGCTGTTTTGCTTCAGCACAAACCTCTGTGGCATGAATGAATGCTTCAGCCTCCCTCAATGCTTCCGTAAAGTAGTGATTTTCTTCTTCACCAAATCAAACTTAAAACTTCCTGGTCTTAGCCTCTGATGAAGGCGTCAAACGCCACACCTGCATTCAGATCTTGGATCTGCAATGCCTCTAGATTAAACTCTTCACATAACCTCTCAAGGCTCCTTAGGACCTTGGATGACCTTTCCCAGGTGCATGCTTGTTTTTTGTTCTTGACGATTAGCCACAAAGTGACTGGTGAATAGAATGCTAAGTTCAGTAAAATTGTTCACTGAGTTAGGCGGCAAGTTGTTAAACCATTTTTGCGCTACCCCTTCAAAGTAGCTGGAAAATTCTTACACCAAGTAGCATCTTCCACCCCTTGGACATACATCTGATGCTTGTAAGCTGATAGGTGATCGTCCGGATCAGTAGTTCCGTCAAAAGGTTCAATGGTGGGAGCTTAACCTTTGGGAAAGGAGGGGACTCCATGATCCTGACCGAGAAAGGAGTGGGCCAATTGATCTGGAGTGCCGCCACCTGCCCCTCAATGGGTATGTGCTCCTGACGGTACTCTTTCAAAACCGGATTAGATGAGGTGTTAGCTAAGGCTTGACGCCTGTACACCATAGGCTGCAAAACTGTCTTCTCTGCCTTGGCTGGAAAGCTGATGGCCACGGCTTCGCCACTGTTCTGGACGGGAGCCTTAAGGACGGATCCTTCATATATGGGTGGAGCCAGAGGCGAACGCTGCTGCGCTGCCGCCCTCTTGGCCTCCAAGTACTCCCTGGCATCAGTCTCCATCATGTGACCAGTAGGAGGGATATTATCGCTGGACGGACCACCAGCTTCCAGTCCATCTTCCTCCTAGAATCACTACCGGCTGCTTTCCTTTGGAAGGCGGCTAGTCAATCTGGCCGAGGTGGCCGACTAGGTCCTGGACGACCCTCTGGGATCGCCCTTTGAGTGGCGCAGCTGCCTCTCTCCGGACTCATCTGAAAAAAACATATTGTTCTTAATCTGCTCTTCCATAACAGCGGCCATTCTGCCTGGAAGTCATTCAACACATTTTCCAAATGACCAGCTGTCACTGGACGGTCAAGATTTCTTGGATGACTGGAGTTACAGTCCTACCCTCAGGATGAACGCAGCATGGCCCTGATCCCGTCCCGAGGTGGCTCTCGTCATCAACGGTATCATCCACCTGAACTCTAAAACTTCTGTTCCTTGCCACATTCGAGAGTGACAGTCCGTCATTGTTGCGTCTCCCCACAGACGGCGCCAAATGTTAGTAGTGTAAAACTAGCAACTTATATCAACTCCCAAAGATGGGTTCTTAAGACTGGAGACTTGTGCAACAATGATTGGTTCAAATCCCGAAGCAAACTCCTGACCAGCAACCTGCAAAAAAGGGACCCACCCTGGAGGTTTGGGTGGTATTTCCCCCTCCGATGCTTAAGTCAGATGTCAGGGATGTAAAGGAACTTTTAGAGAGAGAAAGTAGAGAGAGAGAGAGAGAGAAGAATTTATGACAGAGTAACAGTACTATGCTCTGAAAAACGTACCTTTCACCCTGAAATCAAGGACTATTTATACTTTTGAAATGACTGCTGTGCCTTGATGTCACCCTAATTTGGGAGCATCTGATTGGCTAATCAAAGTAGTGGACACGTGGCAGCAATTAATTGGTCAGTACACCTCACTTTCATATAAAGGTGTAGATCATTTTTACTGGGCCTAAGTACAATTTTTGGGGCCAGGAGAGGGACCTTTAGTACACTTTCTTCATAGAAACGTACTTTTAGGCCTGCCACCTTCAGGCCCTTTGTACTTTACTCCCCTACATATATGCCACATGTAGGGCTCTGATGAAGCCACGTGTCAGCGCAATAGCCGTTGATTTTTAGGCTACAACATCATCAGTGCATATTGTTTGTCAAGACTAAAGTACAATGAGAATGACTTGGTCCCAGTTCACCATCCCATGATAGGGTTTGGAAGAAGAATAATCCACCCTATGGGAATTGTCACCTTGCCTGTTATGGTGGGAGACAAGGAGGCCTCCAGAACATTGTTTGTTAAGTTCTTGTTGGTACGAGATTTGACGGCTTACAACGTCATTATCGGGCGACCCACCTTGAACCACATCAAAGCTGTTATTGTAACTCATTTGATGTTAATGAATTTTGAGTGTGATGGAAGGAAGATTGGATCCCTATATGGAGATTAGCAAGCATCAAGAGAATGCTACCTCACCACTCTAAAACCTTCATCATGGAAAGGAGAAAAGACAGAGCAGCCAAAGGCCATAGATGAAGGACCGACCGAGATGGTGAAGGGCCAGATAAGTGAGTTAAAGAACGAAGTGTAGAGAACTCAGATGAAGGCCCCTCAAATGAGTAAGCCGTCCATCCTCTTGCCGAGCAAGAAGAGGAAGTGCTTGGCCATCAAAGAAGAAAAGGCTTCGTCAGAGGAAGTAATGGCAATCATGGAATAGGACTAGAACGGTCGGACCCAGCAGAAGTGCAAAGTGAAATTTGCTTGGATGAAAGACGTCCGAAGAGGACTCTGAAAATTGGGTCTGGTCCAGATCCCAACAACAAAGACGAACTGATCAAGTTGTTAAAAGAATTTGAGGATGTTTTTGCATATGCGGTCAAAGAAATGCCGGGAATTGATCCCGAAGTTGCCGTTCACAAGCTAAACATAGATTCAGGTTAAAAGCCAATTCGACAGAAAAAGCGGCACCTAGGTCCGGCCAGGAATCAAGGTGTTGATCAAGAAGTACATAAGTTGTTATAATCAAAATTCATCCGGTTGACTTATTATCCGGATTGGATTGTTAATGTAGTCATGGTCCCTAAGCCAAATGGAACTTAGAGGATGTGTGTGGACTACACTAATCGATCTAAATAAGGCTTGTCCAAAGGATAGCTTCCCTCTGCAAAAAATAGATCGGTTAGTCGATTCCACGGCGGGGCATGCATTATTAAGCTTCATGGATGCTTATTCTGGTTTTCATCAGATTCCAGTGTGACCAGAAGATCAAGACAAGACTTCATTCATTACTGAGAAATGGCTCTATGGTTGGCTGAGGATGCCATTCGGCCTTCGAAATGCGCCAGCTACCTTCGAACGACTAATAAACACTGTCTTCCAGCCACAGCTGGGACGAAACATGGGCTTATATCGATGACATGATCGTCAAAAGCCGGAAGGAGGTGGATCATATTGAGGATCTTCGAGAAACATTCCTGACACTTAGAAAATTCAAGCTCAAGTTGAATCTGCAAAAATGTGTGTTTGAGTGGTGGCCGGAAAATTTTTGTGATTCCTGGTCGACTTGAGAGGGATTGAAGCAAACCCTGATCAGATTTAGGCGATTCCAAGCATGACATCCCCGTCCAAAGTTAAGGAAGTTCAACGTCTGACAGGGTGCTTAGCAGCCCTAGGACATTTTCTTTCTAAATTTGGAGATAAATGTCATCACTTCTTTGCAACGATAAATAAGAAAGCAAGATTTGAGGGAACGGAAGAGGCGGAGCAGGCTCTCCAGCAGGTTAAAGAGCATCTCCGGCAGTTGCGTCGATTGATAAGTCCGACTGAGGGGGAAAAACTGTTTGTATATTTGACTATTTCACCACATGTAGTGAGCGGTATCCTCCTAGCCAAAAGAGATTCAGTGCAAGTTTCGGTCTACTTTGTAAGTCATGTGCTAAAAGATGCTGAATGTAGATATTCGCTGGTGGAGAAATTCGGCCTAGCACTGCTCATGGCCAGCCGGAAACTGAGACCATACTTTCTGGCTCATAGTATCCTCATCTACACTGACCAGCCTCTAAAGCAAGTTCTGCAGAAAATGGATGCTTCTACATAAATGCTAAAATGGGTCGTGAAGCTAAACATGTTCAACCTAGCATTTGAACCCATAAAAGAAATCAAGGGTCAAGCCTTAACTGATTTAATCGTGGAGCTTCCTCGGCCTACGGTGGAATCCGTCCAAGATCCAGCAGAGGGAAGACGGCAATGGACGCTTATGGTGGATGGATCGTCCACTGCCAATGCTTGCGAGACTGGTATAATCTTCCAATCACCAGAAGGGGAAAAATTTGAGTATGCAATCAGATTTCAGTTCTAGGCATCAAACAACGAAGCAGAGTATGAAGCGCTGCTAGACGGCATTAAAATATGCAAAGCAGTTGGAGCTTTGGAAATTCAGGCAAAGACGGATTCCCTGTTGGTTGTTAGTCAAGTAAATGGCGACTTCGAATGTAAGGAGGCGTCCATGAGTAAATACATGAAGCTGATTCAAGAAGAAATAAAAACATTGAAGCGATTTGTGCTCGACCAGATTCCAAGGTCTGAGAATCATCAAACCGATGCTCTTCCAAAACTAGGCAGTTCGGCCGCGAACTGTGTTTTGGGAGGCAAAGCCGGCGAAGAGAATTAATCAAGAGCAAGTTCTGTTACTCAGCCGAGGAAATGTTTGGATGGATCCCATCATTAAATTCAAGAAGACTGGGTGCCTGCCCTTAGATCCCTTGGAAGCCAAGTATGTGAAGGCAAGGGATAAGTGGTTCGAGCTTTGGGATGAAACCTTGTACAAAAAAGCATTTAACCAACCACTCTTGAAGTGCATTACTAGGGAGGACAGGTTGGATGTCTTGAAAGAATTGCATGAAGGAGCTTGTGCCTCTCATATTGGGGGAAGAGCATTAGGGGAGAAGGCCTTAAGGATAGGGTATTATTAGCCCACCTTAAATGAAGATGCCTTGGTCTATGCAAAGAAGTGTGATAGCTGTCAGAGGCATGATAACATGTATAAGAAGTCGTCCAACTATCTGACTCCAATTCTTTTTCCCCTTCCCTTCGCCAAATGGGGAATGGATATCTTGGGGTCATTTCCTGTAGCGGCCGGCCAGAAGAAATTTGTGATAGTAGCAGTAGACTACTTCACTAAATGGGTTGAGGCTGAGGCTATATACTCAAACTTCAACATTCCTAATTTATGATCATCAATTCTCAACCACTAATAACCCAAATTGATTTTAAACTATCCCAAAGACCTTTTACCCTCGCTAGGTAGCCAACTAGATACGGTTGCAAGGTTGCTCTGATACCATCTTGTAACAGCCCGCTCTTCCGAGCTGGTAGCAGAATACACTTAACATCCAGAAACTTAAATTAACTCTTAAATAAAATAACTTGCAGCAGAAAAATATCCTTATACACCAATAACTCGACTAATATTTCCAAATTTTGTATACAACGAAATATAAATAACTAATCCTGAATCAGCTATCTAAATACAAACTTAATCCATAATCTACGAGGACATCATAATCTTGTTTCACTTCCAATTCTGAGCTCTGAATATCAAACCTGCAAATTCATGGAGAAAATACAAAACAAACAAAATTCCAAAACGAGTGGGAAACTCGTAACCTTTACTTCAGCCCGTTGTAAACATTTTATTTCTCAAATCATTTTCATCTCGTTACAACGCTGACATAGCTCACTCTCTTAAACAAATTAGTGGCAAGTATAGATTTTGGACAAACACTGCCTCCAAGGTTCATTATGGAGCCCAGCAATACTACCCCCAAGGTTCGTTATGGAGCGTAGCCGAGCATATCAGGTCAAAACAGTTACATATTCATAATCAATCAATGACATTTCATCATCACATTCATATCAATGGCCATAGTACGAACTTATTTATTAAAACAGAATAAAGAGATCCACACATTCATTGGCATGAGTAAATGATTTTACTGAACATAAAAGTTACCTGAACGCATTCCAAATTCCAATAATATAATCTCCTTCATAATCTCGAATGATACTTCACTCAAAAATCATCCTCCAAGAATTACCTCACAACAGTGACGATAGTCAACAACCAATCTTAACTATTCTAAACTAGAAAATGAAACCATGACAATTCCCAATTTACAAATTATCCACTTTAACACTCTAGTTCCATAATCCTTAATTCATAATCATATATCTAAATTACATAACTAGACTAACTAAACTTAGCTTACTGCAACTTAAAAGAAATAACATTCATATATGTGCTAATCCTAAACTAACTTCCAAAACAATGATTCTAAACTAACTCTCGCCAAACTAATTCAACAGCACAACAACAACACAAACAACAGTACAACGACACTGCAAACAACCACCACAACGATTTATAAACCCCATTAAAAATACTTCCAAATAAACTAATATTCCACAATCAAATTGCTAATCGAATTCAAATATTTAAATGAAACAAAAATCCAATTCTAAGTAAACTCACTAAATCTGATTTTCATTTTACAAATCAAAAACATTTTTGTATAGCAAAATCAGTTTTAGGCTTAACTTAATTAATCAAATCAAGTAACCACAATCTCATAATTAGAAAACAAAAGTAAATTATTTATGGAGTAAAGTCTTGTACCTCCGCTCAATTTTTGAGCTTGGACGAACAATAAGAGGGAAGCCAAGCTTCGGCAGAGGCAGCGACGACCAGCAATAATGAAGGCAGAGAAGGGAGGCGCTCGTGGAGCATCAAGGGTCCAGTGCAGCGACGAAGCACAACCGCGAGCAGAGCAGTGAGGTGGCAACTTGACGCACCGACGAATGTACAAATGACAGGGCATGAGAAGGACGAAGAGGAAGAGAGAAAACACGAGCTACAGGTCTAGCTCCGGTGACTCAGAGACGACGGAGGACGCCAACGAAGGTGCGAAAGAGATGAACATGACTAAGGATTTCATGGGGTTCCATCGGGTTGGGGTTTTAGGTTGTGGGGTATTTAGAGACACGGGAAGAGAGAAGCATGGTGAGGTTTTGTTTCTTTCATTAATAAAGGGCATGGGGATATTGGGTTAGATTTGTAAACCGACAAAGAAAGGTGCAAGGAACCAAGTTTGGTTTTCTATATTGCGAAACACCGCTCAACTAATTGCAAAACCCAAAATTACAAAATAATAATGATAAAAATAATCTCATATAATTAAATAAATAAATAAATACATTACCAACACGTCAATATAATTCATATTCCACAACCTCAAATAAACTAAGAATTTTCGAAATATAATTAACTTAATAAATACACTTAACGTTTACTCTTAAGAATTAGGGCTATTACAGTAGTACTAAAATAATTAATAATAATAACTTTTGTCATAACAAGTACTACTATTATTCTTGTCACATAATATACATCTAACATAGTCATAGAATCACATAACTAAATGTATTACACATAGCACATACAATTCCTAACGAGTTTCTAATTGTTGATGGACATTGTGCATTACTTCGAACGCGTTCCAAGTATAGCAATATCAACTAAAAGTCGTCTTCTACGATGTTTCCGTCTACAACAAATAATATTACCTAAAGTAAGTCACGTGAAATAATATCCCAAAAATAAAATTAAAGTTTAAAACTTTGAACGAAAATAATCAGTATCAGAAGGTGGCATATAATGCAAAACTTAATAACATAAGGCAAAGCCACCGAGGACCTTTGTCCCCCATCAGAAGGTGGCATATGATGCCAAACATAATGCGGGTACCACCGAGGACGTTGTCCCCCCATCAGAAGGTGGCGTTGCCGCCATATAACAGAGTGACACGTGCATGGTCTAGAGAACATCGTACTGCCATAAATCATCTTTCACTTTCATTTATCATGTTTCGTGATTTAAATTATATTTCATAGAACATCTTATAAGCATCATGAAACCCAATAGCATTATCATACACATCATTTAACAAAAAATTTCATATCTCGCAATCCATAAATACATATCATCAAAACTCTATGTAAAAGCATCATAAAACGTAGTTGGAAGGGGAGTGCGGGTGTTAGCAGTAGACGTTACCTCGAGTCGCGATTATTATACTTGATTGCCGGGGGAGGCTTGTAATATCCCTTTTCCTTTCTAATCTATTCAAGAATTAATAAAGGATGACTTATTAATATTTTATTCTAGATTTAAGCTCTACGATCCATTCCCATCATGTGTCCATTATAGGAAGTACTTTAATATAACTTAATAGTGAGTTTCTAAAATTAATAGTTTTGAAACCTCATTATCACCATTTATTACTTAAACTATTATTCTTGAATTTAGCAACTTGGTTACTAACTTATGTAAAACTATTTAATTAGTAACAACAACTACTTATAAGATTCATGGAAATTCATGTTTAATGACTTGAAGGTATGATTATAGAACTTTCATATTTTAATTAGACTTTTAATAGTAAAGTGATATTTGACTCATTGTTAAACTCTTACTTGTACTAGTGATATTTCCTACTAGTTAGTGTCCATGTATAAGTGACTTACTTCCTTTACAGCTTAAGAAGTGATAGTCATTTCGTTAAGCTAAAAAGTGGGACTATACTTATTCATTAAGCTTACTGATATTATACTTATAATCCCAATGTACTTAATTAGTATTACTTTATAATACATAAACTTAAGTTATAACTATGTGAGCAGACACTATAATTTTATTAATAAAAAACACCATTCAAGTAGTTAAGGTGTAGTAATAGTGACTATGTATTAACCTATTTTAAACTATAATTAGGTTGTATTATTATTTCATGAAGTAGTAGAGTGAACTTTATAACAATTGGCTACAACAACAGATTGATTACAGAAGGTATAACTCTTTGCTCCTAACTCCAAATTGAGTGATTTTTGTGTCTAAATCCGATACTTTTCGAGATCTACAAATTTCATGAAGGAAGTATATGCAAATTTTGACTGTAAGAAGAAGATATTGGGGGAAAAACAGTACGACAACCTAAAATCAAAAGAGAAAGAGAGTGTATATTTAGGGACATTCATGGGTACTCAGCAAGAATAAGACACATCAATGTAAATTCATATTTTTATTTGATGGTGTAAATGGAGGTTGTGGTTATAGTTTGTAATTTTCAAGTAGGTGAGAAATGGTGAAATTAACCCATTATTTATATTGATTTTAGGAAGAAAAAATCCATTAAAGTAATGAAGACTTAATGGTGAAGAATACTTGGGGAGAAAGGTCTTCTAGAAGCCTTGGAGTGCAAGGAGATGGAGCTTGAGGAAGAAGATGAAATGTGTGGTCATGGTGATTTTCCAAAGTCAAGAAGATATGAAAATTATACACTACATTATGAGTAAATCATTACCATCATAACATAACTTTTAAAATAATTAAACTCAATGTAGTATATTTTAGAAAATAATCTTACCATGATAGTTAACAATTCGGGGTATTACAGATTTGGGGAGGATCATGGACATATTTTCGAAGTTGAGACACATGAAATACGGTATGGACATTGGCTAACTCCATTGGTAAGGCTAATCTATAGGCTACTTTCCCAATTCGCTCAAAGATCTCATATGATACAATGTAACGCATACTCAACTTTCCTTTCCTACCAAATCTCATGACCCCCTTTGTTGGTGACACTTTTAGCAAAGCCTTCTCCCCAACCTCAAATTCCATCTCTCTTCTATTATGATTTGCATAAGCCTTTTGTCTATTTTGAGCTGCCCTCATGTGTTCTTGAATAAGCCTAACTTGTTTTGTTGTTTCTCTAATCATCTCAAGCCCTAAAGTCATCGTCTCACTTATGTCACTCCAACACAAAGGACTCCTACATTTTCGCCCATTTAAAGCTTCATACTGTGCCATCTTTAAGATCCTCCAAATTCTATCACACATGCTCTCAACATATCCTTCAAAGTTTGAATTGTTCTCTCTGCCTGTCCATCTGTTGCAGGATTAAAAGTTGTACTAAACTTGAGCAATGTCCCAAATGCTTGCTGTAACCTCTCCCAAAACTTGGACAAAAATCTCTAGTCTCTATCTGAAACAATATCTTTGGTACTCCATGCAGTCTAACAACCTCTCGCACATATGCACTAGCCAGCTGTTGCATATTCCAAGTATCCTTCATTGCTATAAACCTGGCCGACTTTGTCAAATGATCCACTATAACACATATAACATTCTTATTTGACTTAGTAAGTGGTAATCCCACACAATATCCATTGAAATAGACTCTCATTTCCAACTCGGCACTTATAAAGGTTACATCATTCCACCGGGTCTCATATGTTGAATTTTCACTTTCTGACGCGTCAAATACTTTGAACAAACTCGGCCACATTATGTTCATGTTTTTCCACCAAAAATGCTGCTTCAAATCCTTATAGAGTTTATCTCTTCTAGGATGCACAGAATATGGTGTGTTATGAGCTTCTTCCAAAATCTTTGTTTTTAACTCCTCATCCTTAGGAACACACCATCATCCCTTGTACTTCACAACACCATTCTCATTGATATCAAACTCGATGGAAACTCCATCTTCTTCCATTTTCTTAATCTTCACCATCCACTCAGTCATCGCTACTTTGCTTCACTCGAATCTCATCGAATAAGGTGGGTTGCACACATAGTGCATTCAATTGAGCTTTCACTTGCCCTTTCTCCATGACCTCTATACTCATTCTCCTGAATTCTTCACACAATCTCTCAGATTATACCATCATGTTCATTGTATGACTAGTCTTCCTACTCAAAGCATCATCAACTTTATTCGCTAACCCTCATATATACTTCAGACTTTTATGATCAGTGAAAATCTTACACAACACACCATACAAATAATGCCTCCAAATCTTCAATGCGAGTACTACAACAGCTAACTCTAAATCATGAGTAGGGTTATTCTATTCATAAGGCTTAAGTTGTCTTTAAGCATATGCTACCACCTTACCATGTTGCATCAATACACATCCTAACCCATTCCTAGAAGCGTCACTATACACCTCAAAACCTTCTAATCTAGATGGTAACGTCAAAACTAGTGCTGAAGTTAGCCTTTGCTTCAATTCCTGAAAAGCTTTTTCACACTTCTCATCCCACTGAAATTGAGTTGTTTTCTTCATCAAGTTTGTCAAAGGTTGAGCTACTTTTGAGAAATCCCCTACACACCTCCTATAGTAGCCAGCAAGTCTTAAGAAACTTCTAATCTCAGTCACATTACTAGGTCTCGTCCATTCTGATACTGCTTGTATCTTTGACGGATCTACATCAACACCTTCTTTCGAAATCACATGACCCAAAAATGCAACTTTCTCAAGCCAAAACTCACACTTTGATAACTTAGCATACATCTTTTTCTCTCGAAGTATCTCCAAAACTTTCCTTAAATGACCTTAATGCTCTTCTTTGTCCTTCGAATACACCAATATATCATCTATGAACACCACCGCAAATATATCTAAATACGGCTGAAAAGTCCTATTGATAAGGTCCATAAATGTTGCAGGTGCATTAGTAAGTCCAAATGGCATCACTGTGAACTCATAGTGCCCATACCTCGTACAAAATGCTGTCTTTGGTATATCTTCCTCCGCAATTCTCAATTGGTGATACACAGACCTCAAATCAATCTTAGAGAAAATTCCAGCACCCTTAAGTTGATCAAATAAATCCTCAATCCTAGGCAATGGGTACTTATTCTATATTGTGACCTTATTGAACTCTTTGTAAACAATACATAACCTGAAGGTTCCATCCTTCTTTCGAACAAATAACACTAATGCTCCCCAAGGTGAAATGATTGGCCTAATTTATCCTTTCTCCAACAATTCCTCCAATTGCACTTTCAACTCTTGCATCTCTGCAGGTGCCATCCTATATGGTGCCTTAGAAATAGCTCCAGTCCCAAGCACTAGGTCAATTTTAAAATCCATTTCTCTTATTGGCGGCATCCCTAGAGTTTCTTCTGGAAAAACATCTTGGAACTCACTCACCACAGGTATTTGATATATCTCTCCATCCTCCACACTCACATCTTTCATATGGCACAAACAAATGGGGTAGCCCTTCCTAATACAGGTTTTCAATGACATGGCTGACACAATACTGACTCCAGGTTTAGAAACAATTCCTTGATAGGATATTCTATTTCCCTTTGCCCCCCTAAGAGACACCTTTTGGGTATGACACTGTATTCTAGCTCTATACTTAGCAAGCCAGTCCATTCCCAATATTACATCAAAGTCAGGTAGGTTAGACTGAATAAGATCAACAGGCAAATCAGATCCTAATATAGTAATGGGTATGTCTTGGTGTAGGGAACTACAAGAAACTACTTCTCCTGAAGCTATTGTTATGAATGTTTGACATAAGATTGAGGGTTTTAGACCTAAACTTTCAACAAATGAACTAGCTATAAAAAAATGAGACACACTAGAATAAAAAAACAAGTAAGCAGGGTTAGAGTTTACGAGGAAAGTACCCGTCACAACATTGGCGTTGGTGTCTGCTTCATTCTGGTTCATAAAATAAATTCTTCCATTGTTTCTTTGAGCGCCATTTCCATTGTCGTTTTGATTGTTGTTTCCTTCATTTGCTCGATTGTCATTCTGACCATTATGCTGAGTATTGTTCCCTCCTTGAGCATTCGAAGCCTAACCCTTTAATCTGCTTCTGATTAGGCCCATGACCATTCCTATTCCTCCCATTGTTCCCATTTTCTCCATTATTATGAGTTTGGGACACTGATTAGCCTTATGTCCTTTATCTCCACAAGCATAACAAGTTATTGGGTCTCCTTAACAAGTAAATCCTAGGTGGCTTTTGTTACGCTTCCTACAAGTAGGATTCTGGGTACAGGATCCTTGCTGGTTTGATCTCCTCGGACCTTGGTAGTTGCTATGATTCCCTTGATAATTACCACCACCATTAGTGTGATTATTGCCCCCATTATTATTGTTACCCCCATATCATGGTTTCTTATCATTTGCATGGTCATTTTGGTTGTTAGGTAGGTCTTTTCTCTTATTCCTCCCCATAACTTCCACTTCATGACTCAAAATCCTCTTGAAAAGTTTCATAAGTTGCTCCTCCAAGTCTGGTCTAAATTCTAAATGCTAACCTATCCTCAAACTTTTGAGCCTTGGCTCTCTCATCTAGCACAACAGTCGGACAAAATCTAGCCAACTCATTGAACTTTTAGGCATACTCTTGCACATACATAGTACCTCCCTGGTTAAATCTAGTGAACTCATTGTATTTCATCCTTCTAATATGTTCGGGGGAAAATCTATGCTTAATACTTCCTCCGTTTCTTTTTACTCGCTACACTTTCCATTATGGGAAGTTTCACATTACTTGCTACACTTCTTTTTTGGGCAATAAACTCTCTCTATCTCTCTCCTCCCACACAGGTCCCTTTTCTTTTTACTCTCTACCTCTCTCTTCTCCAAAAATTGCCTAGGAGTCCGTGAAATGAGAAGTGTAGCGAGTAAAAAGAAACGGAGGAAGTAGTAAGCTTAAAATCATCCCAATTAAAGTTTGCCCGAGCTCTAACAATAGGTCCTTGACTCTCCCACCAAGTTTCTGCATCCTCCCTCAAATCAAAAGTAGCTTGGTCTGCTTTTTGAGCTTAAGGTGTCCCAGTAGCAATGAATAACTTATCAAAGTCTCTTAGCCAGTTCTCTAAGAGTAAGGAGTCTTCCTTTCCTACAAAAATTGGAGGTTTAAGGGTTGCTAACTTCTTTGCCATAGCAACTTGTGGGTCCTCTCCACCATTATTCCCTAACTTATTTCGCAACACTAAACCCATACGTTGCGAAAGTTGTTCAAGAGATCTCAGCCTCTCAAGCAGTTGTTCAGGGGTTTCAGCCATTTATTCAAAAGTCCTCCTACGAGATCTAGTGTATACTTGATAGTTTTGCTTATAATTCCTGCACATTAGCAGTGGTATTACTACACCTATTCACTTATACATGGTCTTGCACATGGTTTTATTTATTCAATACTAACTTTCATCATAAGAAAATTACATGCCTCAACAAAAATATATTTCATCATAACATTGCAAGACAATCTTTTCATGCTTCCACATAACATCAATTTGACAGGCAACAATTATAACAAGAACTTAAACTCTATTCAACTCAAAGTAAAATAGTCAAGTAATAAAATTCCTAATAAAAGCACATATATAGGAACTTAGAGAATTTCTAATACTATTAAAGAACTTAGTGTACAAACCTTATTATAAATATAAATTTCTAACTCCTATGCTGAAAGGGTCTTCCTAACGCAACATTTTCTTGTAGTTACATTTTGCCTCAGCATCTAAACGTATAAGAACGAAAAGAAGTTCATAAGCACCTGAAATAAGTTCTTCAACATTAAAGCACATAAACCCTTTTCGATCCCACACTCATAATTTATTTTAATGTTTATTACTTAATTTATTAATAGCTATATTTTTTTAACCTTAGACCCGTAATTATTTAACACATTTTATTAACTCCTAATTTTTATTAATTTATTATAACCTAAGCTCTGATACCAATTTGTAACACCCAAAACTTTGGTTTTAAGACTTTATAAAACATTCACTTTTCATTAAAATATCTGACCAAACCTTTAGGGTGTTACCGCTGCATCTATTGTTAAAAACAGATGCAAGGCTAATTACTAAGGATGAAATTCTAACTTACAAACAAAAGTATTAAATAAACCAAACTAAGCTGTCTAATTTAAACCAATCCAAAACTAAACAATCCCAAGTAACAATACTATAATATTTATTAAACTAGGTAAACTTAAAGTTCACTTATTCCTGAAACGTAGTCCCCACCAACCTGCACAATATAAATAGGAAAAAGAACAAAGAAAAACAAATACACAAAAATTAGCGAAAGCTAAGTAATTACAACTCCCTCCCGTAAAATAATAATAGTTATATTTTGAAAATAATTTTTATAGCATAATACAGACAAGTATAACGTAGTACAGACAAGTAAAACATAATGCAGTCAAATATATATTATACTTAAACATTTCAATTATTTCAAGTTTATATGAGTCATACAACAACAATTTAATTATTAGAGGGGAATTGAACGTCAGTAGGTCGGCACTAATTCTAGTAACCACCTACTTCAACATGGGTCGTCACTCAAATAAATTAAGAGTAATGACCAATATCGTTTTACAGAATGTACCTAGTGTGCACACCCTTCACTCATTTAAATATCGGACCAAACCTTAGGGTGCTACCGCCGCATCTATTGTTAAAAATAAATGCAAGGCTAATTATTAAATAAAATTTTAACTAACAAACCAAAGTATCAAAATAAACCAAACTAAGTTGTCTAATTTAAAGCAATCCAAAACTAAACAATCTCAATTATAAGTACTATAATACTTATTAAACTAGGTGAACTTAAAACTATAGATTCGCTCATTCCTGCAAGTAATCCCTTTCACCAACATGTACAATATAAATAGGAAAAAGAACAAAAAAAGACAAGAACACAAAAATTAGCGAAAGCTAAGTAATTACAACTCCATCCCGTAAAATAATAATAATTATATTTTGAAAATATTTTTTATAGCATATAACAGACAAGTATAACGTAGTACAGACAAGTATAACATAATACAAACAAGTAGTAATATATATAACCATTTTAATTATTTCAAGTTTATATGAGTCATACAACAACAAATTTAATTATTAGAGGGGAATTAAACGTTAGTAGGCCGAGACTAATCCCAGTAACCACCTACTTCAACATGGGTCATCACCCAAATAAATTAAGAGTAATGGTCAATATCGTTTTGCAGAACGTGCACACCCCTCACTAATCTAATGGGTATCCGCAATGTGCACCAATAATATTAGGAGAAAGACAATAAATAGTTGTAATAGAATAAAATTAAGTACTGTTCATCACCTATGGAGGATCCAAGTCCATAGGATAATTCCTTCAATAATGTTTCCACTTTAAATGATTAATAGATTTAAAATTTATGACAAATTAAACATCACATTAACATTAACAGGAACGTCTTTAGTTCAATAAATATTTTTCACAACTTAACCACTTTATAGAATTATAATAATCAACGTCCATAATTTATAGTAACCTATACGTCGATAATTAGAGCCTCATAGAGTCACAATATCAAACCGTTCGTAACACCATTAACACATTAGTTGTACTAATTAAGTTACATTACCAGCATTAGTATAATTTTTGGCATGATGGTTACATATGTACGTTATAAATCCGAAGGTAATAACAAAATACTAGTAATTACATATGTATTATACGCAGGCATAATAGTACTAAAATAATTAATAATAATAACTTTAGTCATAACATGTACTAATATTATTCTTGTCAAATAATATACATCTAACACAGACATAGAATCACATAACTACATGTATTACACATAGCACATACAATGGGATTCTAATTTTTGATGGACAATGTGCATTACCTTGAACGCGTCCCAAGTATAGCAATATCAACTAAAAGTCGCCTTCTACGATGTTTCCGTCTACAACAAATAATATTACCTAAATTTAGTCACTTGATATAATATCCCAAAAATAAAACTAAAGTTTAAAACTTGGAACGAAAATAGTCAATATCACCGAACAAGTATTTGATGCCCCTTTTCTCTTAAATAAAGAAAAATAAAATAAAAGGACACTAATAAGAATTGCCGAAAAGTTACAAGCACATGACTAAGAAAGTTACTGCAACTCAAAAATTCTCATTAAATATTTCTTTTTTTCCTTATTTTAAAAAAACTCAAAAGGTAATTATTTAATGAAAAAAAATCAGGCATAGTTTCTGACTACCTGTTCGTACTCCACGCAAAATACAAAGCAAAGGGAAAATAGAAAGAGAAGAGGGAAGAAGAAGAAGAAGAGAGAAGGAGACCAGCGACGTCGGTACTCCGACCAAGCCGCTGTTGTCGGGAATTTAAAAATATTTTTTTTACTGTTAAACCTTGAATAACAACAATGGTGAGTATAGATCTGAAATTTAGAACTTACCAAAGAGATGAAGAAAGTGTATTACGTGGGGATTTTTGGGTGTTTGGGGTATATATATATGTATAGTTTTAGGGTTTTCACTAAAAGATAAGTATTCAAAACAAATCTAATTCTTTCCCAAAACTAACTCAAGTTATAATTTCCGAATTTTCTTTTCTCTTTTTTTTTCGTCTTATGGGACGAAAATCCGATTTATTAAAAAAAATTCGGATTTCGAAAATTTTAATTTTTTAAGGGATAAAATTTGGTCTAATAAAAAACAAGTTTCGCAAATTTTATTTTTTTGAGTATTTTATATTTACAAAATCTTATTATAACAAAATAAATTTCATAAAATAGTTATAAAAATTTGGGATATTACATCTACTCCCCCTTAAAAGGAAGTTCGTCCTCGAACTTTACCATTATAGCTCGCTACTAATATGCAAACAAAAAGTTAGTATCACACCGAGTTAGCCTTTCATGCATCTCTTGCATCGTTTATTCCCCCCTTGCATGTGAAAGTTGTTGAACTTTTGATTTCTGAGAACTATTCCCATGTCCCTTTCACTTGCAACGAAACGCTGAACATTGAATTTGTCCTTTTAAAGAACGGAGCGCAAATTACAAGCAGAATTGTTGGTGTTGATATTATTGTTACTAAACATAATTACTAGAATAAATAAAAAAGCAAGATTCAATCAATGTTTATCAAGAAAACAACAATTAAACAAATTTTAATTAACTATTACCCTTAATTCAAAATGAGAATCCCCTATTAAATAAAGAAATAACCAAGATCCCCTCTCACTATAGTCGAACAGACTTTGGCCTTGACTTCAGTTTATAGTAGTTGAGGTAAGTAAACACTTTACTAATTATGACTAATTATAATTCTCGGTAGACAGGTTAACAACTCCTTGTTTACTCCTATCTCTTAGCTTCAAAACCCAAAACTTTATCTTTTGATGATTTTGTTGGGTTAAACCAAACATTATCATGTAAGTTTCAAAAAACCTACCATACTATCCCCAGAAATATGAGCAATACCCTGGTTTGGTAGAACATATTACTCATGATCTAAGGCTTTAAAGGTGTTGTTCGAAAAAGCACTAAAAACTCAATATTACTTGTGGGAACCTAAGTTTACTAATATGGTCAATTAATAGTGAACACATGAATCAATTAAACACAAACAAACTTAGAAGCAATCATTTAAACAAAACAAATGCAAGAAAATTATAAAAGCAATAATTAAAATGATCTAGTATGGCCCATAAACCTAGGATAACAGCTAATCCTCATGAATCTTTCCTTGAATTTCCACGGATCACCATCCTTAAAACTCCTTGGATCAACCTTGTTTACATATATTGAATTAAATAAATAACGATAATTTAAAGTTACAAAAATACAAACGATTCGCAGATCATATTTAATTTACATTCAAATATATAACGATTTGCAGATCGTATTTACCATCCTAGTTTGGGCCATACTAGTCACAACATGCAAAATATAATATCACACATATTATATTAAACATCCACACATTTATAATATCATAATAAAATAAAATTGACTATTTACTTATTATCAATTAATAAGTAAATAAACTTTTCCATAATAATCATAAAACTTTACAAATTTAAGCTATAAATTATTTAGGAAACTTTACTATTTTGATTAATTACTTATTTATACATGGCAATAATCTTTATTAATAAGTTCATTTCCATTATTGGAAAGTTTTGGATCTATGTTCAGTCTTTTAAAATTAGATTTTTCCCAATGTTTAAGTGTTATCCTTAAAATTTATGAATGATCAAATTAAACATAAAATTTAACCAAAATTCATAAATAATATGATAAAATTCGAAAATTAGTGGGAAGAATAAGCAAATTATTTTCAGCCATCATATTATTCTAGAGCTATATGGGTGATGAATATTAGATTTATTTAACAATTAGAAAATTAAATATTTTAATTTCTTAACAAAGTATTTTAATGATTAATCAAATTAAACATTAAATAATCTTAAATCTAATAAATTATATATATATATATATATATATATATATATATATATATATATATATATTATAATCCGAAAATTATGAAGGAATTAACATTTAGTTTCGTCCATAAAAAAAATTTGGGCCTTTATAAATTGTTTTGAGCATAAATCACAAATAAATCAATTATTTGCAATTTCTATTAAATATTAAATATGCTTATTCAAGCCATAAATAAATCATTCATTAATTGAATAAAAATAATAGCTTTGCATATAATTACATGATCATATGAATATTATGAATTAGGCAAAACTGATACCACTGTAGGAATATATATGAACATATAACGAAATTTCAAGAAATAAATTTCCGAACATCTATCACAAGATCACATGCATAACATAAGTATGAACCATATTATCAGAAAAAGAATGTACAACCTTTATAGAGTGTTTTCCACCGGATTGCAAGTGCTACAGATCAAAGAAAAGCAATTGATGTCCCTCTACTTAGTCCACGAGCACCAATTGAATTTTCACGTTTGCTAGAATAGAAGATGATGAACAGATTTTACTCTCTTGCATTTTAGGGAGGGTGGCCGGATTTTCCAAAGGAAAATAATAGGGTTTCTCTCTTATTTTTTTGCGGTTTGAAAGTTACTGACAAAAGGAACACTCTATTCTACTCTTCTATTATAACCTTTTATAATAGTAGGAGAATAGGTATAGAGAGACAGACCTAACCTAACCCTAATTTCTCATATTGACCGGTTTCCTAACTTCAATTAGTTACTACAATGTGTGACCTCATAGGATTAGGTTAATATAGTTGTAGGTTCAATCAATATTATCCCACTAACCAACATTTATTCTCTAGCAGGTAAATGTGATTACTAAACTAACGTAATTTACTATCTTTATAATAATTCTTTTTATATTTAGTAATTGACAGGATGTCTAAGGACATATTTCTTCACTATAATGGTGGAAGCATGAATAATGTCAATGGAAAACGGATGATTGATGTTTCAATGCTTGGACCTCTAGATCGTCGTCTTTTCATTGAGAAGCTAATCAAATAGATTGAACAAGATAACCTTCAGCTGTTAAAGAAACTTAGGAAAAGAGTGGACAAATAAGTATTATCACCAACTATGCATGAGATGAGTAAAATGTGTCTGCTTCCTTGTTGCTAAAATATTCAACAATTTATAGTGTGATACTTCTGTCATTGGTACCTTAAAGGAAAGGTATATGAAGGATATTTACAATAGTTATTAGGGTCACGACATCACTATGTCCAAAAGTTTTCTTTATGAGGGCTTGTCTCACTACACGTCCTAGTTTTTTAAACGTCCGTATTGCCTTTATTTTTCATTGGGGATAGTTGGTGTTAACTCTCTTTAAATACTCCCTGGATGCAATACATATTTGCTTGTTAATCAGTGTTATATACTAAGTATTGTTATGTAATACATATTTGCTTATTAGTCAATCTTATATAGACTAAGTATTGCACGACCCTCTAATAGAGTGTGCACGTTGTTTCATTTTTTGTAACACCCCGATAATTCTCCCTTTTCAGAAATATCTTTTCGTTATAAAACATAGCAAATTATACAAGCATTATCGCTCGTGTTATAACGTATCGGCTTATTCAGAATTTTGCAACAAAAACCATATAACTGAACTTCATACTTTAATATGATAAATAAATAAGTACTTAAAAACCAAACACACTATAAATATCTACTTCAAACCAAACTTATTATAATATGTTCCTACTAAGACAGTAAAAATAATAATATGTTACAAAAGCTCTCCATTCCCAGATTTCCAATGATGCAACATCTGCGAACCTGTAAATGTCAATGCTCTAAAGAATATGCTCACCAAAATGGGTCATCACAGGATTAATAAGGCAAAGCCTGAAGGTATTTGTCCTCGATCAAGTGTAATAAACTAATAATATTAGGATAAATTATGGAGATAATATATTTAATAATATTAGGTGATCACAACGTTTTGCTAGAAGCTAATTGTGATTTGTTGGACTAATATGATTGGGCCAACTACTAGTATTATTGAGTCCTATGAGGTCACACAAGTAATGACACTTGGATATTACCCAAATCCATTTGTGAAATGGGTTGGGCGGTTTTATGATGGTGGGAAGAGTTGTAACTCATGATTTATTTGGCTCATAATGTATGACATTATGAGGCAAAATAAAGCCTCATGAAACACCTCTTTTGTAACCACCTTATATAATGATATAGGGGTTACAAAGGTGTACATACTTTTACATCTTCTAGAGTGAAAAATATATGATTTTTCCCTTAGTTTTTTCACACCTATTTCGACCCTCACCTCATAAAGTAAGAGAGTGTTTTCTCTCTTCCGTACTAGCATACGTGGTGATCCAAGTGTTGTTCGTGGACCAATACTAGAGTAAGGACACTTGACGTTCTAAAAGGATCTCCACTAGAAGGTTGTGGTGTGCAAAGGAATTCACGCATCAAGAGGTATATTTATATACTAACGTTTGATTCATACTAGTTTATGCAATGATCTTGGGATAGATGTTCAAGTATATGATACTTGGTTTTCCTCATTATGCATCTAAGTTCCTACTATGGTAGCAGTTAGCCTATTGCATAGATTAATATGATCATGTTGATGCATGTTTTACTTCAATTTTTTTAGTTCAATTAAGGGAGGACTTTATATATGAGTTTATTTGCATGATTAATATTATGACATCAATTGACCGGAAACAAAAAAATTGGATTTTTATGTATATATAAATATATATTATACTCAAAATTAAAATCTCACAAAACAAAATATCAGATTTTGTGTGTTAGTTTATATTTTTTTTTTGGCTTTTGTTAAACAAAATTGATATGAACCCTAACTTTTTCCCCAAAATAATTGTTGTAAAGTCCCATTCAGTTATGCACAAGGGTTGTTGGTAATTGAGTGGGAAGGGGGAAGGATCGCGGGAAATTCTCCCATAGTGGTGGCTGGCGCACTGCCGGCAAGTCGCCCGGCGTGGTGGTGGCGCGTGGGGTTTTCTTGGCTGGGCAGTTTATGCTGCCCGCGCGTGGCGCTGCGCAGCACAGGATGACGCATGTGGTCGCCGCAGCCCAGGCTAGCGACGTGGTGCTGCCGGTCGTTCCTGGTGGTCGCGGTGGCGGGCCGGCGCAGGGGTGGCAGTGCACACTGCTGCCTTGGCAGCCCTGTTTTGTCTTCTTTTTTTTAGTATATTCCAATATTGCAAATTGATTAATTAATGGTGATTAATTTCATATTTAAGTCATAATTGAATTAAAATAATGAGCTTTAATTCTATTAGTTAATTATATGTGATAATTGACTAGTTAATTTTAAAGTGGGTTACTAAGGAGTTAGTAATCATGTTAGGGTATTAGTATTAATAGTTGATTAATTCTTCCATGCCTATTTATGTGGTTAGTAATCATGTTAAGTTTTTTTTAATATGACTAAATTATATGTGGTGCCTACAATTGCTTTAATTTTTCTTTAAGTTTAATATGGTTAAATTTGTTAGATTAATATTTTAAAGCCTTTGTGAGACGAAATTATAATATGATTAAATTTTGTCTTAAGGTACCAACTATAAGATATAATGTGAGATTAAATCTTCATGGTATTATTATGTTTTAAAGTTGTTAAAACATGATAATTAATTTTAATAGTTGATTAAAATGCATGTTATATATATATGATTATGAATGCATGCGGCGACTATTATGGCCCAAAACTTGGATAGAAAATACGATATGCGTATCATTAATATATTTTTGTAATATAAATACGATCTACGCATCGTTGGTATTTTTGTAATATTTTAGTTCATAATTCTAAAAAATATTTATTCAAGTAGTAATAAGAAGAATGATGAATCAATCTTATCCTATGAAGCACAAGGATAGAGATCCATGGTGATTCAGCAAGGGAGCCTTAAAGAGTAGTCTTTAGTTTTAAGGGGTATACTAGGATCACATTTTTTTTATGCATTTAAGTATTGCTTTTCAAATGATTTCTAAGTTTATTATGCTTTTGATTTAATTATTTAAATCTTCACTAGTAGTTAAATCAACACAATAATTTACTTAGGTCCCTTAATTGGGTTTTTGCTATTCCAAATAAACACCTACTAAAACTTGATCGTTAGTAATAGGTTCGACCAAAGCAGAGTGTTACTTTCAATCTTGGGCTAAGTAGATTAAATTTTCGAAATTTGCAAGTTTAGTTTGGTTTGGCCCAACAAAATCATCAAAACGGTTTTGGATTTTGTGTTTGGGTGACAAGCTCTGTCTAGGATTAGGAAGGCTCTCCCCAATATTGTGGGTAACTTCATTAACTGGGAGCATAATCACCTTAGCAATCACCCATTAACTAAGAGTTACAATTGTTGGAATTAGTAAAAGAGTTTACTTACCTTTTAAACTTGCTTTTAAGTTGCGGCCAAAGTCCACTTATAAATCATGTTTGTTAGGATCTCAGAATCACTTGATTCAAAAGGGGACAAATTGGTTAAGTGCATAGCTTTTATTTTAAAGTGTTTAAAATTAGTTAAAAGCTATTATGATAAACATACTTATTACTTTTGCATCTTCTATGTAGATATCATGTGTAGTAACAACAATAATTCACCTTTTAACTTACGTTCAATACTTGAGAAGGATAAATTGAATGGGAACAACTTCCATGATTGGGAAAGGAATCTAAGAATTGTTCTTAGGTCTGAAGGTCGAGAGGATGTTCTTGAAACCCGATCCCAGTTTTAACTACTACCTCTATTGATGCTGATAAAGAGGCCCATAAGGTCGTTGCAGAAAGGCCAGTAATTGTTACTTGCCTTTTGCTAGCGGCTATGGAACCAAGCCTTGAAAAGAGGTTTGCAAGCTTGGATGCCTATAGCATTATCTGACAGTTGAAAACCATGTTTCAACAACAAGCTCGGATAGAGAGGTATGAAACTCACAAGGCTATTCTTGAGTGTGCGTTAGTCGAAGGCAAGCCGGTCGCGACTCATGTCTTCGAAATGATCGGTTATTTCGAGGCCATGGAGAGGTTGGGTTTTGCTTATAGCCAAGAGTTGGCTACTAACAACATTCTGCACTCACTTCATGAGGGGTTCAATACGTTTCGGTTGAATTTCAATATGAATGGGGTGTCGAAAACCCTTGCTGAGTTACATGGGATGCTCATGACTGCCGAGCAAAACATCCCTGTTGTACCTAAGAAGGAAGTTCTTATGGTTCAAAAGGGAAAGGGTTTTAAGAAGGAATGGGCTGGCAAGAAAAAGCAAGACAAGGGCAAGCAAGTTGCCACTAAGACTGCTGGTAAGCCACAGGCAAAGGCAAAGCCAAAGGTGGCCGCAAATGCCAATATTGTGATCAAATAGGTCATTGGAAGCGTAACTGCCCAAAGTACTTGAAGGACAAGAAGTCTGAGGCTTCTTCTTTAGGTATCTATGTCATTGACATTAATTTTGCAACATCTAATTCTTGGGTAATTGATACCGGTTGTGTTTCTCAGATTACTTCGAATGTGCAGGGACTAAGAAGGAGTAGAACCTTGGCTAAAGGAGAGGTAGAACTGCGCGTTGGAAATGGTGCAAGAGTTGCGGCCGTTGCAGTTGGGACTTATAGTCTACCTTTGCCTTATGGATTAATATTAGAGCATAATAATTGTTATTATGTTCCTGCTATTACCAAAAACATTATTTCTATTCCTGTTTTGGATAATGAAGGGTTTTCATTTACAATTGAGAAAGGTTGTTTCTCTGTTTATTTGAATTCAATGTTTTATGCCAATGCTAAAAGGTCTAATGGTCTATGTTATGGCTGAGTTTTCGCAGGACGACACTGACATGACGACATGATGACGCGATGACATGGTGACGTAGCAACTATGGTGTGAAGACGTGACAGAGAACATGAGGCTGGAGCTAGCAATAATGCAGTAACGGTTTTGCTAAATAAGGAAGGCGCTCAATAAGGCAAGAAGTCAGCCGTTAGGGAGCGTGGATTGTGATGTTGAAGCATAAATGAGAAAGATCTCCCATGATCAAAGGACCGAAATTAATGTAATAATTGTAGAATTTATTAGATATTCGTTGGAAAAAGCCAAAAGGAAAAAGAGGCATACAAAAGAGAAATAAGGATCATTAGCCAGGGACTACGCAACATTACTAGAATTAAGCTAAGGAGAAAGATATCTCCATCCACCCGCGGTTTTTACCCATCTTCATTGGGGTTTTCCGCATCACCATTTTTGTGTGTTCATCCCCTTTGATCCCCATTGCATTCATTCATTGCATTATCTTACGCATAATCTGGTTAAATCGTCCCAAACTTTAATTTCGTCGTAAGAGATAAATTTTAGCATAAACAATTTGGCGCCCACCGTGGGGCATAACTAGACCAACTACTGTTCAAAATCCATCAAATGGGAGAAACACCTAACCTAGAGGAAATGCAGAGACAATATGAACAAATGAGAGCAGAAATGCTCGAAATGAAGCAAGCTAATGAGCGGCTAGCTACCGACTTCACGACATCGCATGAAAGAATCCAGAAGTTGCAAGAGGAGTTAACATCATCCAGAGCTTCGAAGGTCCGACGTCGCGCTAATTTGAACGACATCCCCTACATGAGGGACTTCTCTGAGTCAGACGAAGAAGAGCCTGAAAATGACGAAGATCCTGAGGGCGAAGAGCCATTGAATAATGAAGAGAACGATTAAGGCGAAGGAGAAGCAAATCTTATGGCAAAGCGCATTGTCCAGATCGAAAAGCAGAATAGGCTCTTAATGAAGCTCATGTCTCAGCTCCCTGGGGCCCCGACGATAAGTATCATGGAGCATCCGGACGGTTATGCAGAGTCGTCATTCGTAGAGAGGATCGCGAGAGCTGTGCTCCCCAAAAAGCTCAACCTGCCTACCCTCGCTGCTAATTACGACGGTTCGACTGATCCAGGTGAGCATATCGCCCAGTACAAGCAGCGGATGTGGCAAGCGTCAATTCCCTGGCATGTGGTAGAATGTTGTATGTGCAAGTCCTTTGGAGCCATGCTCACCGGCCCCGCTCTCAAGTGGCTCGGATCCCTCAAGCCAGGAAGCATCGGCAATTTTTCCACCCTAGCCAATAAGTTCTATGAGAAGTTTGAAGGCAGTCGTAGCTTGGAGAAGCAGACGAGCGACCTATATGGCGTCGTCCAAGGACCTAAAGAATCTGTCCGCGATTATTATAATCGCTTTAATAAAGAAATGATTAGCATTTAAGATCTTGACACTAAGACTGCTATTGAATGTTTCAGGAAAGGACTAATTCTGCGATCAAAACTATACAACCGTCTGACAAGGTACCCGTGCCAAACGTTCGAGGAAGTCAAGTCACGAGCGTTGGCCCAGATGAGACTGGAAGAAGACGATGCCATCCTCAACACCATATCAACACGTCGTGTACCGGAAACCACCAGCGACCGAAAGGATTTTGTTCCCAAAAAGAATAATTGGCGAAACCACCCGTATGGTCGCTCGAATAAGGTATGCAATGTTACTGACGTAATCGAAAAGCTGGAAGCGATGGCAATAACCTTTGATGACGACGACGTCTGCGACGTAGAACACCATGATGGACTGGTCATATCCTTGACAGTCAGTAATTGCTTGTTGAAGCGAGTGCTAGTCGATGGGGGAAGCTCAGCCAATATCATATTCAAAAGTGCTCTCGAAGGTATTGGATTGTGTGATAAAGATATTACTAAAAAATCTACTGTTTTAGTTGGATTCAGTGGAGAAGCCCAACACACTGTCAGAGAGATCACGTTGCCAACGTTAGCCAAAGGCGTCAACTTGCCAACCAGATTCAACGTCGTGGACTACCCGTCGGCATACAACATCATCCTTTGCACCCCGTGGATACATAAGATGAAGGCCGCCCCGTCGACTTATCATCAGACGCTGAAATTCCCAACCAAGTGGGGGGTTCAAGAATTAAAGGGCGAGCATAAATCCGCGAGAGAATGTTATAGCTCGTCGCTCAAACCGCCGAAAGCGGCCATCTAACAATTAAAGGATGGATCAGCGCCCGACGCGCCCAGTGAGCAGGACGTCGATGAAGTGATGCTCGATCCGTCCATCCCTGATCGTGTCATTCGAATCGAAGCGACTTTGTCACAAGATATACGAGGTCAGTTAGTAAATTTTGTAAAAACTAATCAAGATTGTTTTGCTTGGTCCCATGAGTATATGACAGGAATCAATCCTGATGTCATAACACATAAACTCAACGTGGACCCCGAGCACAAGCCTGTAAAGCAAAAACGACGCAAATTCGCACCTGAAAGGAATCAAATAATCAATGATCAGGTTCAAAAGCTGATCGACACCGGGAAAATTCGCGAGGTAAAATATCCAGATTGGCTAGCAAACGTCATGGTCGTGAGCAAGAAGAACGGAAAGAAGAGAGTCTGCATCGACTTCACAGACTTAAATTAAGCGTGTCCCAAGGATCCGTTCCCTCTCCCTCATATAGACGCAATGGTGGACGCGACGGCAGGCCACGAGCTCTTGACGTTCATGGACGCATACGCTGGGTACAACCAAATATTGATGCACCTGGACGATCAAGAAAAGACCGCATTCATCACTGACAAAGGCATATATTGTTATGCGGTTATGCCTTTTGGTTTGAAGAATGCAGGTGCCACCTATAAACGATTGGTCAACCAAATGTTCAAAGACAAACTAGGCGAAACCATGGAAGTATATATAGACGATATGCTCGTCAAATCCAAGCAATCATACGATCACATCCAACACTTGTCGGAGGCTTTCGACGTCCTGCGAAGGTATGACATGAAATTAAATCCCACTAAATGTACAGTTGGAATGTCTCCAGGAAAGTTTCTAGGATATATTGTTACGCAACGAGGGATTGAAGCTAGCCCGGACCAAATAAAAGCTCTTATCAACATCCAATCTCCGAGGAATGTCAAAGAGGTGCAGAAGTTGACCGGTCGTGTAGCCGCGCTGAACCGTTTTATCTCCCGATCGTCCGAAAAGTGTCATCTATTCTATGACATCCCGAGGAAAAATAAGGGCTTCAACTGGTCGCAAGACGCGCTGCAAGAACTCAAAAGATACCTGGCGTCAACACCATTGCTGTCAAAGCCAAGTGAGGGAGAGACGTTGCAGCTTTATCTTGCGGTGAGTAACGTGTCCGTTAGTGCCGTTTTGACACGAGAAGCAGAAAGTCAGCAGCTCGCAATCTATTACGTCAGTAAGTCTCTGCTAGACGCAGAGACCATGTATTCCTCATTGGAAAAACTCATTTTAGCCATAGTTGTAGCTCTTAAAAAACTTAGGCACTAGTTTGAGGCGCATACCGTTATCGTTATGACTAACTATCCTGTCAAGTCTGTCTTGCGACACCCCAAATTAACAGGACGCATGAGTAAGTGGGCGATAGCACTCAGTGCATATGACATCAAGTTCCGTCCGAGAACAGCTATTAAGTCACAAGCTTTGGCAGATTTTGTGGCAGACTTTACCCCAGAATTAGAAAAGCTTGCAGACGATGAAGTCGCAAAAATTAACAAAGTAAATGATGAACCTTGGGTATTGTTTGTTGATGGGTCTTCCAATTTTCGTGGTGCATGTCTTGGTATTGTGCTAAAGTCGCCACAAGGGGGCAAGGTAGTACGAGCCATTTGCTGTGAATTTAGAGCGACGAACAACGAAGCCGAGTACGAAGCGGTCATAGCAAGAATGACGTTAGCAGAAGACATGGGAGCAAAAGAGTTAAAAGTGTTGAGCGACTTGTTGCTCATAGTTAGCCAAATTAAAGGCGAATTCGCGGCAAAAGACTCTAAAATGGCCATGTACTTAGAAATAGCTCAGCGTAAGAGTAAAGTGTTTGACCCGTTTGACATTTTGCAGATACCAAGGGACATTTCGTTTACTTTCGTCCTTATAGTTCATCTGGCAAATCCCGCATTCGCTAAGAATGTTGAAGACACCATCGTAGCAACAACCGAACAACCTCAAGACACCAAAAAGGTCGTTGGTAATATCGGTAACCTCGTGGCTACGAGCGACCCTGGCGTTGAGGAGGTAAGTGTCACTTAGACAAAACCGCTATATGACTATCTTGCTAATGACGTGCTTCCAGCAGACAAGGCAGAGGCGTGCAGGTTTCGGTTCAAAGGGTCCCGGTACGTGCTCATCCAAGGACTACTATTCAAGAAATCTGCTGCTGGGCCCTATCTGCGTTGTTTGGAAAAAGATAAGTGGGAACAAGTCTTAAGGAACATGCATGAAGGGACATGTGGAAATCACTCAGGAGGGCGTAGCTTGTCCAATAGAGCGTTGGGGATGGGATACTATTGGCCCTCAATGAAGAAAGACGCGATAAGGTATGTGGCTAAGTGCGATAGCTGTCAACGACACGCAGGTATGACACATAAACCTTGCGAAATTTTGCACCCTACTTTAACACCTTGGCCTTTCATGAAATGGGGCATGGACATAGTCGGCAAGTTACCTCCAGCCCCAGGCCAGAATGTGTTTATGTTGGCACTAACTGATTACTTTTCTATGTGGATAGAAGTAGGTTCTTTCCAACAGGTACGTGACAAGGAAGTAATTTATTTTATATATACTAACATTATCAACAGGTTTGGTGTCCCGTCCGAAATAATATGCGACAATGGGTCGTAGTTTATTAGCAACGAGACAAGACGTTTCATAGACGAGTGGAACATAACATTGTTAACGTCAACGCCGAGATACCCGCAAGCCAACGGACAGGCAGAGTCTAGTAATAAGACGATCTGTAACACCAGAGATTTTCGCTCATAATTCTTCGACTTATTTTCTCTTAATTATTATTTTTCGTTAAATTTAGAATATCTTTTTTTTTACTTCTTGAAAATATTATATCTTATGTTATCTGTTTTCCAACTCATAATTCTAGGCCTTCATTGTACCCGGAGCGATTTTGAGTCTTAGTTTGCATTTGTCGGGAATCATGATCGGAAAAGAGCAGTACATAATGAAAATGCAAGCAATTAGAGGTCTTCAAAGGTAACTAACGGCGATCCTAGTATGATTAGATTCCGTTTAGGATTTATCTAGTTTTAATACTAAGTTGGGTTAGTGTTCATTTTATGATTTTGGGTGGGTTGTTATATGTTGTTGTCATGTTTTTTTTTCTATAAATTATATGTTTTTTGTGATTATTATTATTTTTTATAGTTTGTTAAAGACGATGATGTATTAGCATATGATTTTAAGTTATAAGTTGTGTTCATGTAGAGTTCATATTTCCTTTGTGTGTATGGTTTGTATGTTCAACTTTGTTATCTCTCTAATTTGAGAGTTGGCAACAATTATTATTATTACAAATATTAACATGAAGTATAACTTGTAAGGCAAACACATGATCTTCGTGGCTGTTTTGGTATGGAGAATTATTGTTTAAGTGAGGTGTTGGTAGGAGAAACCAAGTCAAGGTGTAGGGAACTCAACTAATTCTGGGCTGTCTTTCTATTTCCTTTGGATCGCTAGTTTTGAGATGATGTTGTATCCTTGCTCATCTAGCTATGGGTGTATTAGATGACAGTGTAGTAGAATTGTTAGAAGCTTGCTTTGTTTTTTTTTTTCATTTTTTTTTGTCTTCTAGCGTGTTACACTTGGTGATGAAGAGGAATGGATGTGAATCAAGTTTTGCTATGAGTTCTACATTCTACTTATATATATATATATATATATATTTTCTTTCTCTTCTAGTTATTATTAAACTAAAAACATAGTTCACCTTATGAATTTATTTGTGGGTATAAATAGCAACTCACAGATGTAACATTTGTAATGGTTATGTGTTACTATGCTTATATGGCTACGTGAGTTGAATGCTTTATTACTCATATCTATATTGTGGGTGTCGTACTTATATTATGATGGTATTATTGTTGGTAATTATATTGAGAGTATAATAATATTGTAGTTTTATAAATCAATATCTAAGTTGTCGATGTTACAGTACTCGAGGGAGAATAATACTGTCTTTAGTACCGTTTCGCCAAGAGTTATGTACCGGGGTATTATAGCTAACGTTGTAATTAACCTTGTACCCAAATTCAGACAACGAGAGTGTAGTATTGGAGTATCTGATTATATTGTGTATTTGGTGTATATTTGTGTTCTAAGAAAGATTTATTCTTTTTAGTTGGGTGAAATGATTTTTATTAGTATTATATTACTATTACTTTGAGAAGAATAAATATTGTTGAATTGAGACACTTGGATTGCGATCCTAGTTTCTGCTGATTTTAGTTGTAAGGCCTGAAGGGCATCCTTATTATTTTATACTTGATGAATAAATTATTGTATTTAATTGTGAAAATATTTTATTGAGATTAAGATATCCGGTGGGATAGATGTAGTCCCCGGTGAAGAACATGCCAACCATCTAGGTTGCGATTTAGGGGTATTACTTGGGTTAATTGTTGTCGTCCGAGAGGTTGGGAAGTACTGAGTTGGGTACTATCCTGCATCGGGAGTTTGGCCATTCTTAGACATAGACATTAGGGAACGTAAGCCCATAGGCTGTCTGGAGATTTCGATCTGACAAACCTTAGGAAGTGGATTGCGATCCACTGACGTTCTGCTCTTTCTCAAAAGCTTTTTATATTATTTTGGAGGCTTATGTTTTTTTTTTATCTTGCATGTCTATATTAAGTTTACTATTCATTATTTACTTTATTTAACCATGTTAAACTGTTAGTTGTTGTTTTGCTGTTATTTGGTTCAGTTTGATCTTTTATGTTGATTGGGACTTATTTATTAACGCTTGATAACTTCTACATGGTCCTAAGTGAGCTGGGAGAGTTGTTAGTTACTCCCCACTGATTGTGGATGTTTGTTGTTTATTTTTGCAGGATATGTTGATGACAATCTTATTTGGTTTTGGGCTCGGGTTGAGATGTGAGCATTAAAATGTTAGATGTTTTAGGCCTAGACTCTTTTATTAATTTAAGAGTTAGTTTTCTCTTTTGGTTATCAATTTAATTTATTTATACTATTTATTTATGTTGGTTTTATCACTTAGATATTTAAACGCATTTCTTGTAGTAGTGACATTCCCAGAAGACAATGTTTCCGCCATCGTCCTATACTTCTATATTATTATTTCTTTCTTTTCTGCTTTGAAATTCTGGGGTGTTACAGTTGGTATCAGAGCAAAACGCTCCTAAACTCTGAAAAGGAGTTGCTTATAATTCTTTGGAATTATTAGTTAGCTTAGGAGATAAAATCTGTTTAGAATTAAGTTTTGTAGTTTCGCTATAATGAGAGAAAGATGGGTAGAGTAAGTAAGAGGAAGCCTTATGGAATGTGGTGTGCTCTCATGCTTGTGGAGCATATATAATGTGTATAGTTACTTGTTTATTGGTGGAAATAGTCTACCAAGTTTGCTAATCTTATTTGCAGGACTACCTCTTACGTTTAACCTTTCTGGTTATCAGAGTGCGCTGTGAAAGCAAAGTGATTTATAACCCTCTAGTTCGGGGTTGAGTTGCGCGTTTAAATTGTTTTGTGTTGTGCATTTTAAAATAAACTTCCATTTTATTTTAACATAGTTATGTATAGTACATTGTTGTTATTCTATTTTTATGGTTGCTTAATAGTGTGTTTTATTATGGAGACGATATATAGCGTCTATTTCTTTCAACTAAGTGCTGGTTTTATGCGAGTACTTCTTATTTGTTTTTTTTTTGTTTTTTGTCATTTACAAAACTTTCGAACTGGAGTTCATATTTCAAATAATATTTTATATATTTGCTCTTAATAAATTTCATACTTAAATTATAATTATATTTTGATATTCAATTTTGTTATTGTCAATACTTTGCTATTCTCTTTGAAAAGAAAATTGTATTTAGCCGAGATCTAAAACTTGTTTGAGTTGATATTAAGTCATAATGGGTGATTCCTTTGATATGTATGTCAATTTGATAAGTCTAAGTTTTAAAATTATTTGAGTTGATATTGAGTCATAATGGGTGATTCCTTTGACTTGTATGTCAATTTCATAAATTGAGACATTTTATCTATTTTGAGTTACTTTTCTTTTTGAGTTGATATTAAGTTTATATTGGGTGATTCCGGTAAACTTTAATGTCGATTTGACAAGAAGCCTTTCAAATATTGTTTTGTTGATACTATGTTGCAATGGGTGGTTCCATGCACATTTGTGTCGACTTGACAAATTTTAAAATTGTTGTTTATTATTTATTATTTATTATTTTATAGCCTATTTATTATTAGTGTTTCGTCGTTGTGAAATTTATTATAAAGTTATCAACTTCTTTTGCGAACTTAAAATTTCATATATATGTTTAGGAGGCGTACGCTCTTATAACATATGTCATGACTTGTGTTCGTAAGTGCTATTTTAATAAAGCAGCTAGCTACTCTTTATTAAAGTGTTCTTATCTCTTTAAGTAGAGTATAAGCCTGTCTGGTTATCTCTATTTAAATTGGTTTGGCTATCAATTTACGAACTTTTGCTTCTTCGTTTCTTTTCTGAAAATATTTATGTATGTTCAGATTTATTCTTTTAATATTTACTTAAATATTTATTCCTGCTTCTTTTGCAAATTTATCTATAGTTTATTTTGCAAGCGTTTTTACCTACTTGTCTTTCGTTCTTTCACATTTTATAAGTGATGGTTGTTACCATACTTCATTCTTTACACTACAACTCTTTTTAGTCTTCCAAAATAAAATGTATATTATTTGAGATATCAAATTTTATACCTGCAAGGTTGTTTATTAGTTCTTAATAAAATCCATTGATGTGTGTTTTTCTTAATGTTCCTTATCTAGAGTATTTTCTTTTGATCTCTTGGTTGTTTTCAATTTTCGAGGACGAAACTTTCTTAAGGGGGAGTATTTGTAACACCACGAATTTTCGCTCATAATTCTTCAACTTATTTTCTCTTAATTATTATTTTCCGTTAAATTTAGAATAATTTTTTTTTACTTCTTAAAAATATTATATCTTATGTTATTTGTTTTCCAACTTTTTAAATGTTGTATTTGTCAAATTTATTAGATTAGAAATTATATATGTTCAACTATTTTAAAATGCGTGTTTGATCTAGTATTTTTATTTATTCGGTTTTAGCGAGTTTTGGACCGTTGCACGACTTTTTAACGTGAAGTTTTATGTTCCTAAAAGCTGTCCACAAAATCAGAGATTTGAAGCATTGGAGAGGCTTTTTGACCACCTTCTAATCCTTTTGTAACCCCTCACCTTAACTACTCCTTATTGCCCATTATGAAACCTCATCATTTAAGTTGATAACCCCTTTTAATCCTCACTTTGAAGGCTGTAAACCGTCCATTTTTCTATTTGTAATCCTCCTTGTTCACGCCATTTGAAAAGAGACAGAAGAGTGAAGTTCATCCGGATTTCCCTGTCCCACCTTCACAAAAATGACGATATCTGGAGATCTAACCGTTGGATCGTCTTCAAATTTTGACAGCACGTTAAGGACATCTAGGCCTTCATTGTGACCGGCGCCATTTTGAATCTGAGTTTGTATTTGCCGGGAATCATGATCGGAAAAGAGCAGTACATAATGAAAATGCAAGCAATTGGAGGTCTTCAAAGGTAACTAATGGCGATCGTAGTATGATTAGATTCCGTTTAGGATTTACCTAGTTTTAATACTAAGTTGGGTTAGTGTTCATTTTAGGAATTTGAGTGGGTTGTTATATGTTGTTGTCATGTTTTTTTTTTCTTTTCTATGAATTATATGTTTTTGTGATTATTATTATTTTTGTAGTTTGTTAAATACGATGATGTATAAGCATATGATTTTAAGTTATAGGTTGTGTTCATGTTTAGTTCATGTTTCCTTTGTGTGTATGGTTTGTATGTTCAACTTTGTTATCTCTGTAATTTGAGAGTTGGCAACAATTATTATTATTACAAATATTAACATGAAGTATAACTTGTAAGGCAAACACATGATCTTCGTGGCTGTTTTGGTATGGAGAATTATTGTTTAAGTGAGGTGTTGGTAGGAGAAACCAAGTCAAGGTGTAGGGAACTCAACTACTTCTGGGCTGTCTTTCTATTTCCTTTGGATCGCTAGTTTTGAGATGATGTTGTATCCTTGCTCCTCTAGCTATGGGTGTATTACATGACAGTGTAGTAGAATTGTTAGAAGCTTGCTTTGTTTTTTTTTTTCATTTTTTTTTTGTCTTCTAGGGTGTTACACTTGGTGATAAAGAGGAATGGATGTGAATCAAGTTCTACTATGAGTTCTTCATTCTACTTATATATATTTTTTTTTCTTTCTCTTCTAGTTATTATTAAACTAAAAACATAGTTCCCCCTTATGAATTTATTTATGGGTATAAGTAGCAACTCGCAGATGTAAAATTTGTAATGGTTATGTGTTACTATGCTTATATGGCTACGTGAGTTGAATGCTTTATTACTCATATTTGTATTGTGGGTGTCTTACTTATATTATGATGGTATTATTGTTGGTATCTATATTGAGAGTATAATAATATTGTAGTTTTGATAAATCAATATCTAAGTTGTCGATGTTACAGTACTCGAGAGAGAATAATACTGTCTTTAGTACCGTTTCGCCAAGAGTTATGTACCAGGGGTATTATAGCTAACGTTGTAATTAACCTTGTACCCAAATTCAGACAACGAGAGTGTAGTATTGGAGTATCTGATTATATTGTGTATTTGGTGTATATTTATGTTCTAAGAAAGATTTATTCTTTTTAGTTGGGTGAAATAATTTTTATTAGTATTATATTACTATTACTTTGAGAAGAATAAATATTGTTGAATTGAGACTCTTGGATTGCGATCCTAGTTTCTGCTGATTTTAGGTGTAAGGCCTGAAGGACATCCTTATTATTTTATACTTGATGAATGAATTATTGTATTTAATTGTGAAAATATTTCTTTGAGATTAAGATATCCGGTGGGATAGATGTAGTCCCCGGTGAAGAACATGCCAACCACCTAGGTTGCGGTTTAGGGGTATTACCTGGGTTAATTGTTGTCGTCCGAGAGGTTGGGAAGTACTGAGCTGGGTACTATCCTGCATTGTGAGTTTGGCCATTCTTAGACACAGACATTAGGGAACGTAAGCCCATAGGCTGTCAGGAGATTTCGATCTGACAAACCTTAGGAAGTGGGTTGCGATCCACTGGCGTTCTGCGCTTTCTCAAAAGCTATTTATATTATTTTGGAGGCTTATGTTTTTTTTATCTTGTATGTCTATATTAAATTTACTATTCATGATTTACTTTATTTAACCATGTTAAACTGTTAGTTGTTGTTTTGCTGTTATTTAGTTCAGTATGATCTTTTATGTTGATTGGGACTTATTTACTAACGCTTGATAACTTCTACATGGATCTTAATTGAGCTGGGAGAGCTGTTAGTTACTCCCCACTGATTGTGAATGTTTGTTGTTTATTTTTGCAGGATATGTTGATGACAATCTTATTTGGTTTTGGGCTCGGGTTGAGATGTGAGCATTAAAATGTTGGATGTTTTAGGCCTAGACTCTTTTATTAATTTAAGAGTTAGTTTTCTCTTTTGGTTATTAATTTAATTTATTTATACTATTTATTTATGTTGGTTTTATCACTTAGATATTTAAACGCATTTCTTGTAGTAGTGACATTCCAAGAAGACGTTTCCGCCATCGTCCTATACTTCTATTACTATTATTTCTTTCTTTTCTGCTTTGAAATTTTGGGGTGTTACACGATCATTGAGACCTTGAAGAAACGACTCACAGGCAAGAAGGGTAAATGGGCGGAGGCGCTGCCTTCCATCTTATGGGCTAATCGCTCGACACCGCGCACTGCGACAGGACAAACACCGTTCTCACTAGTATATGGGTGTGAAGCTGTCCTGCCTTCTAACGTGAACGTCACGACTGTGAGATGTAGTCTAGCGACAGAACTGTGATGAGCTCGTGAACGACTTGGACACCATTGAAGAGTTGCGCGATGCAGCATTGGTACACATGGCGGCTCAGCAGCAAATAGTCGCAAGGAGTTTCAACAAAAACGTCCACGCTAGGTCTTTCGTTGAAGGTGATTGGATCCTAAGAAAAGTATTTCAGAACATACAAGAGGCTAACGTTGGTAAGCTATGACCTAAATGGGAAGGACCATACCAAATTAGTAAGGTAGTAGGCAATGGAACCTACCAATTGGTCCGACGCGACGGAAGCTCCGTGCCACATAGTTGGATACCTACACACCTCAAACGATACTTCTTATAAGTTAAGTGATGTATTTTGTTTTCCCATCATTGTGTAAGAAGTGGATGATATCGCTGTTGTATCTGCGTCGCTAACTTTTAGCGACCTTAGTGTTCTCTCACTGTGTGTTGTTCACTTTCAGGTAAGTTACTCCCATCCGTCCTAATAACGTCGCGACGACCTTTACAAGGCGACAAGTAGACTTGCATCCTACTATATACTAAAACGAGAGATCATGGTCCTCGCTATTTAAAGTCTTTTAGTCTTCCTCTACCCCAGCTAACGTTACAGCAGGGGCACAGTCATTTCAAAGTCACAACTGTTTGCGACATTTCATCCATTTTGCTGACAAACGCACGTAAGTATTTATATATTTCCTATGTGTATTCTAAGTTAATAAGTCCAAATGTTACGTCTAAACGACCAAAGATGGCTTACTAAGTGCCTGGCTATCCTCTAAAAATGTTAGAATAACGACTGAGACACATGCATAAGACACAAAGTAAAAACAAAAGATTAACTTTGCTAAGGTTCGAAAGCACAAACCATCAAAGTAATGGTCACCCCCATGGGCGACCCAAAAGTTCAAACGTTAAAAGTTATGATCACCCCCGTAGGTGACCCAAAAAGTACAAAACAAACAATCACTCCCTTAAGTGACCCAAAACAAAGTTTGATTAAAGTTCAAGAAACAAAGGACATAATTTAGAATGACTAAAAGCTAAGCGACAGGGACCTCGTCAGCTTCCTTCTCCGTTGACGCTACAGCTGGCAGAGTAATGGCTGGGGCTTCCTTTTCAGTCTTAGGGTCAGGTGGCACATCCGACACAATGAATCCGGCGCAAGACGGGGCGTTCTCATCCACCTTTGATGAAGAGTGTACCGTCGCAGCCAAGTCTTCTTCGTCCATCAGATCCTTCATCGAACCCATATACTTAAGATATAGGTCGATATCCTTCTATGGCGTCCACGACGCCGTCTTTTTCATCAGGAACTGGTACATCAGCTTAGCCCTGACCCTGGTCGTCACTTCGGCCTCAAGAAGGTCTAGCTCATTCTTCTGTGCGTCAACACTCGCCTGGAGAGTCTCGATCTCCCGACGCGAGGATTCTTCCAACTTGGTCGCTTTCTTCCTAATTTTCTTCTAGCTCTTCTCCATTTTTCTTTAGGGTTACCTCCATGTCCTCCATAGATTTCTTGTAAGACTCCGCTTCAGTGCCTTTGGACTTCGCGTCCGATTCAGCCTTCTCCATCCTTTGCTTCATGGTCAAGTGATCCTTCAGGAGGGATGAGATCTCCCTCTTTGCTATAAGGAGATGTTGAGAGGACTGCATAAATAGAAGAGAATGTGTGTCATTTGGTAGCCATAAGTCATTGTCATAATAGCGTAGTGACTCAAAGTAAGGTCAAGTGTCTATACCTGAAACAGAAGCTCTAGTCCATGCGACATCATGCGAGGAAGAGTGTGCTCCCTGATTCTTTCCATAGCGCGAGGAAAAAGGAACCTATCAGCCTCAGGCCATATGAACCTCACCAATGACATAAATTCATTAGGGACAGTCACTGTGTATGAAGGCCCGCTCTTGTTTGGAGGGGCCAAGAAGTCAGTTTTGCGCGCCTTAGACGCAACATCTTGCTCATCGTCCAAGTGGATGACGACCGCTGCGTCCTTCTTTGTCGACGACGTCGACAAGGACACAACGTTAGCAGAGGATTCCCTCTTGAGTTTACGCAGCATTTCAACCAATGCTTGGCTGTCCAGACTCCCCCTAGGTCGCGATTGTGATGAACCTATCCAGTAGTGTTTAAGTCAGTAACGTGAAATTTTTTCTGGTAAAAATCCTACCCAAAAAACAGAAGGAGTAGATAAACTAACCAGATGCCATATATGAACAACTATCTTGAGAAGCAAATAGAATTCTCTTGAAATTCCTGTCTTCTTCTGGTACTTTCAAAAATTTGTCACAAAGACTCTGAGACTCGTCGCGATGCGACAGTAGTTTAGGGTTAAGACCTGCAATAGAAACGATGTAAGAGTAGTGTTAACGACGCGACACAAATGTAAAAAGACTGAAAATAAACACACCTTCAGTATTCCAGCCGCTAACCAGAGACATCTCAGCTTCCCCTAGCGACGACCTCTTCACAAACACAAATCCGTTTTTTCAACCTCTGTCATTCGACTGAACTCCCCCAACCAGAGGTTCAAACCTCGCTTTTGCATGTAGGGCTATTCTATTTTTTGCCTTTACCCTAATTTTATAATACAACAGTAGGTCGTGAAGGGTGAAGGCTTCTTCCCATGATGCCGTCACCCTGTCGATGACGCTCAGAATTCGCCAGAATTGCGCTGATCTGGTAAATTTGCATCAGGTCTCTTGCTAGGGGGTGAAGGGAAGTCTCAGGCCTATTTTGAAGGGTTACTCATAGAGCACCACCCATTTGGGGGGACATGTTTCTGGTGGTTCATCAGACTCTGCATTCCTAATAACAGTACTTTCGGGCAAATTCCCTAAGTCTAAAAACCTTAGCATGTCTTCTTCTGACATCGTTGAACGTTCGTCTTCATTCTCACTCCTATGTTCCACGACTTTCTCTTTCCCTCTCGATTTTTCTTGATTTTTTACGAATGTCCTAATGCTACATCTGCCAGGTGCCATAAGTGCAATTGGAGAAGAAAAGAAAACAGCGCGAATTAAAGGAATTAACAAACGGAAAGTATGAAATTACCTAGTATCAGTGATCGATTTTCTGGCGGAGAGAATAATGGAAGTTATGGAAACTATCTTACTTAAGGAGAGAGAAAGATTTGGTGAAAATGAAATCTTTAACCGCCCACTATATTTATGTCTTGAAGAGTAATCATGACATTGTGCTAACGGTTAGAATTAAACGGCTATTTAAAAAGAAAACTACCTTATCATTTTTTGAGACCATTGGGTTGCCTAACATAACCGCCTAAATGGATTTTCCTTCCTTCCTTGTGTTTCTCCGAAGGATTTTCTCTATAATTGACGAATGAGATTCTTTCTATGATTTTTGCTAAAATATCTTGGTAACTTAGAAGGTATTTCATTTGATTTATTATTTTTTTAACAATTGTCTCATGGATTTTGTGTTACCCTGATTCAACAATTGGGGGCAAACTGTTATGGCTTAGTTTTCGCAGGACGACATTGACATGACGACATGATGACGCGATGACATGGTGATGTTTAACCTGATGACGTAGCAGCTATGGTGTGAAGACGTGACAGAGAATATGAGGCTGGAGCTAGCAATAATGCAGTAACGGTTTTGCTAAATAAGGAAGGAGCTCAATAAAGCATAAAATCAGCCGTTGGGGAGCGTGGATTTTGACGTTGAAGCATAAATGAGAAAGATCTCCCATGATCAAAGGACCGAAATTAATGTAATAATTGTAGAATTTATTAGATATTCGTTGGAAAAAGCCAAAGGGAAAAAGAGGCATACAAAAGAGAAGTAAGGATCATTAGTCAGGGACTACACAACATTACTAGAATTAAGCTAAGGAGAAAGATATTTCTGTAACGATTGTCAATTACTAAGAAAGACGATCAACCATAGTAGATTGGTGGATCTCCATCCACCCGCGGTTTTTACCCATCTTCATTTGAGTTTTTCGCGTCACCATTTTTGTGTGTTCATCCCCTTTGATCCCCATTGCATTCATTCATTGCCTTATCTTACGCATAATCTGGTTAAATCGTCCCAAACTTTAATTTCGTCGTAAGAGATAAATTTTAGCATAAACAGTCTATATTTCCTTGACTCAGACAAAGATGTCCTTACCATAGACAGCAAAAAAACATATATCAAGCGATACTAATCCTACTTACTTATGGCATTGTTGTTTAGGACACATAAACGCGAAATGCATTCAGAAGTTTCATAAAGATGGACTTTTAACATCATTTGACTTTGAGCCATTTGATGTGTGTGAATCATGTTTCATAGGTAAAATGACAAAGTCACCTTTTATTGGAAAGGGTGAAAGGGCTAGTGATCTATTGGGCCTAATACATACTGATGTGTGTGGACCAATGAGCACAAAAGCTAGGGGAGCATTTGGGTACTTCATTACTTTTATGAACGATTTAAGTAGATATGTATATGTCTATTTAATGAAGCATAAGTCGGAATCGTTTGACAAGTTCAAAGAATTCCAGAATGAAGCCCAAAACCAGCTTGGCAAAACAATTAAAGCACTACGATTTGATCGTTGTGGTGAATATTTGAGCCAAGAGTTTAGTGATCACTTGAAGAGTTGTGGAATTCTTTCACAACTCACTCCCCCTGGCACACCTCAATTGAATGGTGTATCCGAAAGGAGGAACCAAACTCTACTTGATATGGTTTTGTATGTGATAAGTTTTGCTAATCTTCCCATCTCCTTCTGGGGATATGCTCTTGAAAATGCTACTTTCACACTTAATAGAACTCCATCAAAAGCAGTAGAAAAGACACCATATGAGATATGGAGTGGAAAAGTTCCAAGCTTGTCTTTTCTACCTTTTTGGGGATGTGAGGTTTATGTAAAGCATTTACTTTCACACAAACTCGCCCCTAAATCAGATAAGTGTTTCTTCGAGGGTTATCCCAAGGAAAACAAGGGCTATTACTTCTATAATCGAACTGAGGGCAAAGTGTTTGTTGCTCGTCGTGGTGTCTTTTTGGAAAAGGATTTTATTTCTATTGTATAATATGAGCACTATAAGAGGGGGGGGTGAATTATAGTGAGAGAATAAGCTATACTTTTTGCGGAATTAAAAGTAAACTTGGGAACAAACAATGGGAACACGAGAGTTTAGCGAGGAAAAACTTCCTAGGCCTAGTAGGAAGAAACAACCTCGACCACAAGGGATTTTAAACAACTTTCCACTATAATAGGCCAAAACAACTCTGATTACAACCTATTACTTTTCTCTCGATTCTCAACTTAAGTCACTCAACTCAAGTTCCCAACGACAGTTCCCACAACTGACGTTCCTCTCAAACTTCACTCGAAGTTCCTTTCTCTTTCTCTTCTCTTTCTCTTGCTTCACTCAAAGCTTCTCACACTTACAAGAGTTCACCAAACCCTTTTCTCAAAAATACACTTTGTAAAACAATGGAAGAGTAATAAACTCGATTAATGTAAGTATGAATTCTCTTAAGGAAAAGGCACTGACTCTTTTAGATAACTTAAGACAAATTAGCTAAGTCAGACACACTTTGTTCAATGAATTAGGCGCCTATTTATAGACAATTAAGACAAGACATGTTCTCCACTAATTAAACCATTATCACACGATCTCCATGATTTTAATTAATTAATTAAATAAATTAAATATTCCATGTCAAGTAGATAACCCACTAATCCACTACTTCACTTCATAGAAGGAGCATAACATTTACGTGGTTTTCACAAAACTTGAAGAATAATTAAACTCATTTAATTAATTAAATACTTGGAGGATAATTAACTAAGCCACTAAATCCACTAACTACAAAAGTGTAGCAGTATCTTTTGGCTGTAATCCAGTTTTTAGGAAATAAAATAGTTATTTACTTTAGCTAGTTTTTAGGAAAAATATCTTTTTAAAATATCTTTAATAAAATCGAAAAACAATTTTATATTTTAAAACCGAAATCATTTAAAAATCGAAAAGATATTATTTTTGAAAACAAAATCTTTTAAAAATAATAAAATAAAGATAAAAGATAAGATTTGAAAAATCGGTTATTAAAATCAGAAAATCTTTTTAAAATCTTTTCCTAAAACTTAAACTAAATTCCTAAAATAGTGGATCTTAGTTAAAACAATCCTAAAAACTCTAACTAACATATTGGGCGCATATTTAAGTTAGGCGCACAACTTTAGAGACTCTTAGGAGTTCCTAAATCAGTTTTAAGTCTTGTTCCCTAACCTTGTTCCTATAGTGCCAGGTCTGTTCCTTTCATGGGAACAGAACCAAGTTCCTTTGAGAATTCACCACGAACTTAATTAAGCTTTTACTCAACCTTAACATGAAGATAATAAATCACCCTAATGTATTCTAATCTTCATTCCATGCTTGATTCTTCATCCTCGAACATCTTTACTTCGATCTTGATTAATTCTCCGGTTTAATCTTCAATCAAGTATTCTCTTAGCTCGAGCATGAATTACCTTGGAACAACATAAATAAAATATAATATGTCTTTTGTGGTTAGGTCATCTTCAAAACTCAAGGGTCAACAATTTCCTCCTTTTTGAAGATGGCAACAAAAGGCATATAATATAATAAAATGTAATACACATAAGTCATGTAAAACTATTTTAAATAAATTAGCAAGCAAGTTAAATTAATTATTTTAGACTCGTTATTTTATTTTGTAAAGAAGAAACATGAGAACATAATCCATGACAAAAAAAAATTTACTCTGATTGCCTTTCTCTTTCCCCTTCGGCATCTTCAAAAATATTAGTCCACGATTTCAAAAAGATGAATTTATCTACTAAGCACATCACACCACCAAACTTGTGAGAAATAATTTGGTTAGTATAAGCAAATAACATTTCAACTCTCAAAACGCAATCCAAGAATATTAGCCATTCATTTAGACGCACACATGCAAAAAGATTAAACTAGAATTATCAAATTAACAAGTTCCATTGTAGCATGATTAAAGGAGAAAGATAGAAAAGACAAAATTAAAAAGTTCATGTTCCCACAAAAACAAACTAAGAAAAGTTTTAGGTTTAGGAGAGGGAGGTTGTCGATTTCTTCCACCACATCATTAAGCTTAGCCATCACCTCCTTATGATTTTCGGCCAATGTATGATCACTCTTGAGCACACATCTTCCAACTTCAATAACCAAGTTCATCACTTGTATGGAGGAGGAAAGTTCACTAAGTCGTTCCATGATCACTTATTGACCTTCCAAAGACTTGTCAACTTTGTTCATTACCCCTTTCACTAACCCATTCAAATCCTTGGCTTCCGTAGCAAACTCCATCATGCTTCCGAATGACCCATAACCAAAGAGAACAAATATCCAACTTCTAGCATGAGCTAGAGTGTATGTAGAACCAATGGTAGGATTTTGAGAAGAGAGGAGCATTTTGAGAAGGATTTGGTGCGCTGTTTGTTCCTTAGGTTTGGGAACAGGGTTGTTCCTGAGAATGGGAACAGTTGTTCCTTATCTTTGGGAACAAAACATGAAGGCTTTGAGGTAGAGGGAGGGATAAGATTAATTTGTGGTGCTATGTGAGATGGAGAGGCAGATTTTTATGGAGATGGAAGAAAAGGAGGATTGGTTTCCATAGGAACAGGAGTCTGTTCTTTAGAAGGAGGAAGGTTAGACTCATAATCTTCCTTATCAATCACCCTAACTTCATCTTCCTCAAAACTTTCATGTGTCAAGCAAAGGAAAGTTTAGCACTTTCATGTTTTGAACTATTTGACTAGTTATAGTGATTTTTGTAACCGATTTCACCACCTCTTCAACCACCTTCTTCCCTTTCTTCTTAGCTTCTTCTTTTTCTTTTTTGTTTTTCTTTTCTTTTTCTTTTCGAATTTTTCTGTTTTCTTCTCTTCCATTTTTTTTCTTCTTCTTCTTCCACATCATCAATACTTCATCATCCTCCTCATCATTAAGGTTAGCCCTTCCCTTGATTACTTCCCCATTCACAACACAAACGTTCAAATTATTCAAGGCATGCACATTCAACATATTTCCAGTAGATACACCAATGGTTTGAGTCCTCGAAATTTTCACATTGAACTTAAGCAAGATTTTGGCTATTAGAGCCCCGTATCCAACAACAAAACCATTTTCAATACAATGACTAATATGTTGAATCATTAAGGAGGAAATTTATGTGTTTATGAGAGGCTAAACAATGAATATAAATCAAGTCCAACATGCTAACTTGAGCACGTTTAGAAAGACGAGGAATAAGGCTTTCTTTAGATGTGAATAAAATTTTGTGGTAGGGAGAAAGAAGATTATGATCAAGAAATGTTTTTCCCTTTTGACCACCATATTTACAATCAATTGATCAAAAGAGATATCCGAAAAGGGATAGGAACCTCTTTTCTTCTTAAAATAAACATCGGTTCCTCTCACAGGAACACCAAGCAACTTACCTAAGGTTTTAGCATTAAAATCAATTTGGTTCCTTTACCAAGTAGAACATTCCCTTCTTCATCAATGGAAAAGTTTTCACAAAATTCGTTCCATTAGTTTAGGAATTAAACTATTTCCATAACAATTCACAAAGATGTTCCCAACCTTAAACTTGATCATATTGAGCAATTAACGAAAATTTTTCCTTTTACACCAAGAAACATCAATGAAAAGACCATGACCATACCTAGATGCCGTGGTATTCTTTCGAGCAATTCTTGTTGTTCCTCTCTCAGGTACATCTAATTCCCCCTCACTTGTTGCATGTTGTTCTTCTACTTCCATTTCCACGGTTTCCTCAATGTTTTCCTTTTTCTTAGGATTCTTGTTGATGAATTTGGAGAAATATCCATGGGAGTAGGTGATTCAATGTTAATGGAGGAAGGAGAGGGTTTTTCGGATTTGTGGGAGGAGAGAGAGTGAGAAGTATTTTTGGGATTCATGTTTTTGTGGAGGGGTTTTCGAGTTTTATGAAAAGTAAAACAAAGTTAATTTTTGATTTTAGAAAGCTAGGAAATAAAAGAAAATAAATTAAGAAACCGTGTATAGTACACGTTTTTAGAAAAAAATCTTCCAACTAATTTAAAAAATATCTTCAACTAACTTGAGAGATATGAGGAAAAAATCAGATTTTTAGGAGAAAAAATCTGAACAAAATATTTTTTGGATTTTTGAATTTTGAAAAAAAATATCTAAACTTAATACGCTGGGAACAGCGTTTGGGAACAATGAATGGAAACAAAGAAATTTTGCTACTTTGGAACACCATTAATTCTTTTAATCCTTTTGTCATCACTTAAGGCATAAAATTGTCTTATGAACAATAAGGGGAATATTATTGGACATTGGTGAGCAGTTTTCCGATATTTTTACTTATACACATGAAATAATCATATAAAGATTGTGATGTATTTAAGCAAATAAAAACATCGAATATGCACATCCAAACATAATGCCAAAGAATCAACACAAAGGGGAATATTGTAGCAATCATTTCAACTTGAAAGCCAAGTTCAAGTCTCAATTTTCAAACCTATCTCTATTTAAGGGTTTGTCAAAATGTCTGCAATTTGACGTTCAGTCTCACATAATTCCATTTTATTAAGACCCTTTTCAACATTATCTTTCAGAAAGTGATGCCTAATATGGATGTGTTTGACTCTTGAATGATGCACGGGATCTTTAGAAATACTAATAGTACTAGTATTATCACAATAGATGGGAACACATTCAAAGTAAATTCCATAGTTACGTAGTTGTTGTTTTATCCATAGCATTTGGGAACAACATGCTGCTGCTGCAACATATTCAGCCTCAGCTGTAGATAAAGCAACTGTGTTTTGCTTCTTGGTGCTCCAAGAAACTAAACTATGACTAAGGAACTAAACAATACCTGATGTACTCTTCCTATTGACCAGATCTCCTGCGTAGTCAGCATCCACAAATCCTTACTCAACAACACCATTTTGTTGAGGTGTTCTAGGGGCGGAGAAATTGTGATCTAAGCCATTGTCTCTACTAAAGTCATCAAACTTACTCAAATTCTTTGCCATGGTCGGATCTAAGGTGTAGCAACTTTTGACCACTCAAATTTTGAACTTTCTTTGCAAAGACAAGGAACTCATCATAAGTCTCGTCCTTACTAGAAAAGAAAATAACCCATGTAAATCTAGAGAAGTCATCTATAACAACCAACACATATTTCTTGCCACTCCTACTTTATCCTCATAGGTCCACATAAATCCATATGAATTAACTCTAATGGTCTTGTTGTACTTACAACATTGTTGGACTTGAAAGAGGACCTAACATGCTTCCTTTAGCGCATGCATCACAAACATGATCTAAATAAAACTTAATTGAGGGTAAACCTAAAACTAGTTCTTTAGAATAAAGTTTGTTAAGCAAAGAAAAGCTAGCATGACCTAGACGCATGTGCCATAAAATGAATCATCATCAATAACACTAAGGCATGTAATTGTTTTTGGGAACAAGGTTGAGATCCACAACATATGTGTTCCTTTTCTTGTTCCTTCCAAAATGACATCCTTTGTGCTATTGTTGACAATTAAACATTTTTCACTATTAAACTTCACACAGTTCCCTTTATCACAGAATTGGAAATACTCAACAAGTTATGCTTTAATCCATCAACTAGAAAAACATTATCTATGGAATGTGACGATGACTTACCAACTTTGCCCATGGCAACTATGTTACCTTTCTTGTTGTCACCAAAAGTCACACTTCCACCATTATAGGCTGAGAGTGAGAGAAATCTTGATTTATCTCCAGTCATATGCTTAGAACAACCACTGTCTAGGTACCATGTGTTTCCCCCTCACTCCAACCTGCAAGAAAACTAATTGTTAGAGTTAGGAACCCAATCTTTCTTGGGTTCCTTTCCTTCAGGAACAATAGATTTCTTTTTCCAAATTACTCTACTTGTTTCCAAGTTCTCATTAATGCGACCAAGTCTTTTAGGACAAGAGTTTCTATAGTGACCAGTGTTCCCACAGAACATACGAACTTTATCACTTGGTAAATCAACTCTCTTTTTAGGTTTTTCAAATTTCTTTTTGTGATTAAAACCAAGACCTTCAGTTCGTTTTGTTTGAGGGTTCTTAATCCATTTGGATATAGGTAGCATTTTCTTTTCATTCTCATTAGGTGCAGTTCCCCTACAAGTTCATTTTTTCAATTTCCAAAAATGAAACATGATTTTTCAATTCGTTTATTTCAATTTGAAACTTTGCAAGGGAACTGACTTAATGTCAAAGAACTTACTTCAGGAAAAACTCTTTTATTGTGATAACTCAAGCTTAACAAGTAGTTCTCATTTTTAAGATTTTCGAAATCCTCTTTTAATTTAAGATTTTTGTCAAACAACTCGAAAAATCTTTTCTCAATATCAATTCGAACACTTTTAAGCCAAGAGGTATGTTCCTTTGCAACATTAAAGCATGTTGACATTGTTTTAGTTTAATAGTTTCATCTTTGCAATCATTTACGCGTCGACAATAAACTCAAATAATTTTCTTTACTTAAAGAATTAGACGAGTTTTGATGTGTCTAGACTTGCCTCAAGAGATTCAATCTCTTCATCAGATTCGGAATTGTCAAGAGCCATACGACAGAAGTTTGCAGTCTCCTCATTGGTTGAGGATCATCTTCTTCTTCAGAGTCAGAGTCTCCCCATGCAGCAACCATGGCATTCTTCATGTCAGATCGAGTATAGGAGCTTTTGTATTCCTTGTTCCTATTTTTGCTTCGTTCCCTTCCTTTGCCTTTTTCTTGTTCCATTGGGGACAATCCTTGATAAGTGCTCAGACTGCCACACTTATGACAAACAAGTTTGTTAGAATATTTCTTATTCTTACCTTTGTAATCTCCATTCTTCATGTTCCTAAACATTCTTTTGAATTTTCGGACCATGAGAGCGGATTCTTCTTCATCAGTTTCTGAGTCTTCACTTTCATCAGCTTTTAAGGCAATGATTTTTGCTTGACATGTCTCCATTTTCATGTCCAATGTTAGCTCATAGTTAAGGGAACCACAAGTTGTTCCAGATTGAACTTGTAAAGTCCTTAGTTTCTGTAAGGCAGTTACCTTAGCCATCCATCATCCTAGGAAGGCTCTTAGACTTTCGTACCTGTTCCTCAGATGTAATCATTTTCCAAGAGATGTTAGCTATTATAAATAGTAAAGCGTGTAAACATGTCTTGGATAGACTCTTTTGATTTCATTTGAAAAATTCATATTGTTCATAAAAAGATCTATTTTTGATCTCTTAACTTCACTGTACCTTCATGAGTGATTCAAGAAGATCCAAATTTGTTTTCGGTTTTGCATCCCATGACACGATTGTGTTCATGAGGTCCAAACCACAATGAAGCAGTTTTATAGCAAGAGCATTAATTTCCATTTTTCGAAATTGCTTTATCAAAATTAGATATAGATTTAGGAATTCCTCATTCTTGTCATTAGTGGTAGTGACTTAAAATCACCTACCTCTATGACTCTCCATACCTGGTAATTGTCGGCTTTGATAAAGATCTCCATTCTGTTCTTCAGTAGGTGAGAACTTACCATTGAACATTGGTGGCCTCTGCGTAGAGTACCCTTCTTCCAGTTTCTCTCTAGTATTCATATTTTTCAAGATCTTGAACTCAACAGGGTTTCCTGATTTTTAGTGTTCCTGCTCTGATACCAATTGATGTACAATATGAGCACTATAAGAGGAGGGTGAATTATAGTGAGAGAATAAGCTATACTTTTTGTGGAATTAAAAGTAAACTTGGGAACAAACAAGGGAACACGAGAGTTTAGCGAGGAAAAACTTCCTAGGCCTAGTAGGAAGAAAAACCTCGACCACAAGGGATTTTAAACAACTTTCCACTATAATAGGCCAAAACAACTCATTACAACCTATTACTTTTCTCTCGATCTCAACTTAAGTCACTCAACTCAAGTTCCCACGACAGTTCCCACAACTGACGTTCCTCTCAAACTTCACTCGAAGTTCCTTTCTCTTTCTCGTGCTTCACTCAAAGTTTCTCACACTTACAAGAGTTCAATCAAACCCTTTTCTCAAAAATACACTTTGTAAAACAATGAAAGAGTACTAAACTCGATTAATGTAAGTATGAGTTCTCTTAAGGAAAAGGCACTGACTCTTTTAGATAACTTAAGACAAATTAGCTAAGTCAGACACATTTTGTTTAAATGAATTTTATAGACAAATAAGACAAGACATGTTCTCCACTAATTAATCCATTATCACATGATCTCCATGATTTTAATTAATTAATTAAATAAATTTAATATTCCATGTCAAGTAGATAACCCACTAATCCACTACTTCACTTCTAGAAAGCAGTAATATTATGTGGTTTACAAAACTTGAGAATAATTAACTCATTTAAATTAATTAAATACTTGGAGGATATTAACTAAGCCACTAAATCCACTAACATAAAAACTGTAGCAGATCTTTTTAGGCGTGTAGTCTAGTTTTTAGGAAATAAAATAATTTATTTACTTTAGCTAGCTTTTAGGAAAAATATCTTTAATAAAATTGAAAAACAGTTTTATATCTTAAAACCGAAATCATTTAAAAATCGGAAAGATATTATTTTTGAAAACAAAATCTTTTAAATAAAATATAAAAGATAAAAAATAAAAAGATAGGATTTGAAAATCGGTTAGATTAAAATCAGAAAATATTTTTTAAAATCTTTTTCCTAACAAACTTAAACTAAATTCCTAAAATAGTGGATCTTAGTTAAAAAAAACCCTAAAACTCTAACTAACATATTGGACGCATATTTGAGTTAGGCGCACAACTTTAGAGACTCTTAAGTGTTCCTAAATCAGTTTTAAGTCTTGCTCCCTAACCTTGTTCCTATAGTGCCAGGTCTGTTCCTATCATGGGAACATAACCAAGTTCCTTTGAGAATTCACCACGAACTTAATTAAGCTTTTACTCAACCTTAACATGAAGATAGTAAATACACCCTAATGTATTCTAATCTTCATTCCATGCTTGATTCTTCATCACTCGAACATCTTAACTTCAATCTTGATTAATTCTCTTGTTTAATCTTCAATCAAGTATTCTCTTAGCTCGAGCATGAATTACCTTGCAACAACATAAATAAAATATACTATGTCTTTGTGGTTAGGTCATCTTCAAAACTCAAGGGTCAATAATTTCCAAAAAGGCAAGTGGGAGCAATGTATTTCTTGAAGAAGTTCGAGAAGAGCAACAAATGGACATAGTTCATCCTATGTTAGAGACAACGACACTAGAGCCATATGTTGGGCTATAAGTAGTTCCTCCTTTGGAGGAATCTTCTCCCATAACTCACCAAGTTTTGGAGGACGTGCATCCCGTACATGAAGCTCCTACTGTCCCACTCGAATCTAATTCGTGCGAAAATTCTCAAATTGTTGAGAAGAAAATTTCTCCTGTTGCAGCCCCTCGTAAGTCTAGTAGAACAAGAATACCAACCAAGAGGTTTGTTGATTTCTTGTTAACCAAAAATTTTGAGATAATGATTTTAGAATTTGAGGAACTTACTACTTACAAGCAAGCTTTGATGAGTGAGACTCCGAAACATGGCTCGAAGCCATGAGGTCCGAAATGGCATCCATGTCTGAAAATCAAGTATGGGACTTGGTAGATTTACCCGATGGGGTTACACCTAATTGTTACTGATGAGTCATATAAATATAGGCATTTCATGATGCATTTAGGTTGCATTTTAGGATCATTTAGTTGCATTTTTAGTCCATAATTGCATATAAGTACTTAAGTTGAGAAGATATCACTCTTGTGTGTGTTTTCGGTGTTTTTGATAGTTTTCAGGTATTGAGAACACAATTGGAGTATTATTGGACAAGGTTAAGCATGAGAAGCATCTAGGAAGGAGCTAAGTCAAATGAGGAGTCCAAAGGGCATCTTCGAGTCGGATTGCAACCCAAACATAGCGGAAACATATTAAAAGAAGTATGGAAATTGAGTCATGTGCACTCTTTTGATCATAACTCATTATCTAGAGATTGAAATTTAGTGATTCTAATGGGGTTGGAAACTAGACTTGAAGAGCTTTCCAACGGTATATTAGACGCCCCGATACGACTTCTAGTTTGCGAGATATGGTCTTTACAAGTTGACGCTGTTTCGCAGCTCGAAAACCCGCGGCCGCGGGTTATTCCGTGTTTCCTAGTCGAATAGGGCTTTATCTTTTGACGAATTAGACTCTATTTTTCTAGTTGTTTTAGGAAATAGAAAGGTATAAAGACTTAAGGGAATATTATTAGTTCCTACCTTATTTTCTATCTTGTTTTTTCCATCATTAATTCATGAAAGATTAGAATTCTTTTTTTTCTCTCAATTAGTGAAGAACCCTAGTTTTGCTTTTTCCCAATTACATTGAATATTTAATAGAAGCTTTGATTTTTGCAAGATTGGTTCTACAATTGGTATTATTTCTTTCCTCTTCTTATTCCAATTCAATCCTGGATTATTAATTCATGTTTGCTTATTTAATTATGAATATGTTTTCCCCAATTATGATTGAGTAGTCTATTTCTAGGGTTTAAGGGGATCCATGATCAATTAGGAAGGGATGTTTATTAAAGTATTGATTTTTGTTGATGTATGTTGATTCCTATTGAATGTTTTTATGTCTATTCAATCTAATTTGGCCAGATTTGATTGTTATAGTGTTGCAATATTAGGTTATGCGCCGAGAGGTATAAAGTTGATATTAAGGCTAGTTTCCATAGGTAGAGTTGGTATTAATAAATTGCGAGAGCCTGTTAATACCGTTCTATGATTGATTTAGACTTGAGAGAGCGAATCAATCTATTTAATTGCATTATTCATTGTTGATTTTTGTGTTTCATCCCGAAATATTGATCATTGGTGAACCTATGCCCTAGACCTTTTATTCTTGATAATTCTTGATATAGTTATAGTCTAGTTTAGTATAATTACTCACAAACACTCGTTCCTATACTCTAGATTTGACTGACAATTAGGAAAAGAACATTGTTTCTCTGTGGATTCGACCCTACTTCCCTGATTACTATTTGTTAGAGGACTTTAGGATTACTTTTGATAAGGTGATACGACTTTAGCCTGTCAGTTGCAAAATGGGTTTTCAATGTGAAAACAGAAAAGGATGGTAATATTCAGGTTTACAAAGCAAGGTTGGTTGCCAAAGGGTTCAAGCAAGTTCATGGTATAGACTATGACGAAACCTTCTCACCGGTAGCCATGCTTAAATCCGTTCGGATACTCCTAGCGATCACCGCCTTTTATGATTACGAGATTTGACAAATGGATGTCAAAACCGCTTTCTTGAATGGGTTCTTGAAAGAGGATGTGTATATGACACAGCCAGAGGGTTTTGTGGAACCAGAAAATTCTAGGAGCGTATGTAAGCTTCAAAAATCCATTTATGGATTGAAGAAAGTATCCCGGAGTTAGAATCTTCGTTTTGATGAGACAATCAAACAATTTGGTTTTCTGAAAAACGGAGAAGAATCTTGTGCTTATAAGAAGGAAAGTGGGAGTAACATAGTCTTCTTGGTCTTGTATGTAGATGACATACTTCTCATAGGAAATGACATTCCCATGCTTGAGTCAATCAAGGAATGGTTGAAAAGTTGTTTTTCTATGAAAGACCTAGGAAACGCTCAGTACATTTTGGGGATCAAGGTCTAAGAGGATGATTGGACTTAGCCAACGAACTTATATAGATATGATCGTCACTAAGTTCAACATGGAAAACTATAAGAGAGGTTTTCTACCCATGCAACACGGTGTGTCGCTTAGCAAGACTCAGTGTCCTTCTTGACCTGATGAGATTAAGCGAATGAGTAATGTTCCTTATGCGTCAACTATAGGGTCCATTATGTACTCCATGATTTGTACTCGCCCAGATGTTTCATATGCCTTGAGCATGTGTAGCAGATTCCAATCAAATCCAGGTGACGCAGACTGGAGTGCAGCTAAGAATATCCTAAAGTACTTGAGGACTAAGGATAATTTCTTAGTGTATGGAGGCGAGAGTAAGTTAATTGTTGAGGGTTACACAGTTGCAAGCTTCCAAACTGACAAGGATGATTTCCGATCGCAATCTGGTTTCATCTTTTGTCTAAATGGAGGGGAAGTGAGCTGGAAGAGTTCAAAGCACAACATTGTTGCTGAGTCTACAATAGAAGCTGAGTACATTGCTGCGGCAGATGCAGGAAAGGAAGCCGTTTGGATGAAGAAGTTCATTATGGAGTTAGGAGTAGTGCCTAGTGTTGGAGATGGTATTGTTTTACATTGTGATAACAATGGTGACATAGCTCAGGCTAAGGAACAAAGATCACATCAAAGGTGTAAACACGTACTTAGAAAGTTTCATCTTATTCGAGAAATCGTTGAGAGAAAAGATGTAATAGTTAGCAAAGTTCATACGGATAGCAATGTTGTTGATCCTTTGACTAAACCATTGCCTCAGCCTAAGCATGAGAGTCATACAAGGGCTATATGACTTAAGCATATAGGAGAGTGGCTTCAATTGTGTACTAGTTACTTTTAATTAGTCAACAGGTTATAATTACTCGTTTTGATATGTTATATTTATGTTTATCAATATAAGTTTTGTTCTTATTTAACCTTGGTTTAGTATTAAATAAAACGTTTAAAGTATTTTATAACGTTTGATAGGATTGTCAAATACGTGATTTGACAAATGTAACCCTATCTAGTGAACAGGAGTTATAATATACCTTAGTCCCTAGTCCGAATCATTAAGTTGAACGTAAATGATTCAGTTTCATGGACTAGATTGCAAGTTGATTGATAGCATAATTTCATGGGATATAGGGACATGGAGATGTCTAAGTCATTTGCATACGCGTGTATAGTTGATACACGCTGGGCAGACCTAGTGGGAGTTCTCTAAAAGGTTTATGAGACTCTTATTAATATGTTTAGTGGATTCCTTTCACATGAGTATGCCACTATTCTTACTTAAGGATTAGTATGTTTTTGGCGCTGCAAAACGCCGTGCCGTAAAAGGAGGTTATAAAAGCAGCTATTGGAACTACTATGAATTGAGTGGGAGCTTTGGTCATACAAGATGGGATAAAGTCCTCCTAAGAGTTAGGATTGGTGTCTTGGCCTCTTGAAGAGTCAGAATTGAAAATGCATGGCCGTGCTCAAATGGATTAAGAAGTTAATCATTTGTTTCGACAGTTCGAACTCAGATTTCAAGGAACGACTTGAATATTGGTATGATGAACATATAATGTTATCATATCATCAAGTTAGACATTAAGTGACTTAAGGAGTTTTGAAGGTTACACACTTGTTCTTAGACAAGTGGGAGATTGAAGGATTTTGTCCTGGATCAAGTGTAACAAACTAAATAATATTAGGATAAATTATGGACATAATATATTCAATAATATTAGGTGATCACAACGTTTTGCTAGAAGCTAATTGTGATTTATTGACTAATATGATTGAGTCCTATGAGGTCACACAAGTAATGACACTTGGATATTACCCAAATCCATTTGTGAAATGGGTTGGGCGGATTTATGATGGGTGGGAAGAGTTGTAACTCATATCATGAGTTTATTAGGCTTATAATGTATGACATTATGAGGTAAAATAAAGCCTCATGTAACAACTCTTTTGTAATCACCTTATATAATGATATAGGGGTTACAAAGGTGTACATAATTTTACATCTTCTAGAGTGAAAAAAATCTGATTTTTCCCTTAGTTTTTTCACAACCATTTCGGCCCTCACCTCAAAAAGTAAGAGAATGTTTTCTCTCTTCCGTACTAGCATACGTGGTGATCCAAGTGTTGTTCTTGGAACAATACTAGAAGAACGGCGCTTGACGTTCTAGGATCTCCCATAGAAGGTTGTGGTGTGCAAAGGAATTCACGCATCAAGAGGTATATTTATATACTAATGTTTGATTCATACTAGTTTATGCAATGATCTTGGGATAGATGTTCAAGTATATATGATACTTGGTTTTTCGCATTATGCATCTATGTTCCTACAAAGCCATGTTCAACAATCACAAATAAAGCACGTAATCAGCAAAGCTGAGTACTACATAGTATTACATAAACATTCCTAACATGACACTAATAAATAAATGCAGGGATAAATAATAATAAAAAAATATGACATTCTGCAGATAATTTCTACTGAACTAAACTTTAAACATCTTTTTATTGCTTTAATGAAATAGTTATTGGACTGAGTTGTCTTATCTAAACTTTGCCTTCGCCTAGGAAGACGAAATACATACACTACTTCGTATTTCAAAATGACCGCTACGATATCAAGGAACCTTTGAAAAATAATAAGAATGGTGATTATTCCATCTCCCAGAAAAAGCCATGGCACGTTCACCATGTACCCCAACTCCTAATTGTCTAACTCTAGACGTGCACCAGTCTAAAGTTTATTATTATCCAAGTTACACTTTACGTGATTTACAATTTATTACATGTTATGACACATAAGTAACATAGAAATATCAAATCAAACATTCACAACTGAACTTCTATTTATCATAGATTTAATAAGCGATCACACAACTTACTATCCAAGATTTCTTTCTTTAATTCCAATCTTTCTTATTTATTGAACCTAACACATAATCAATCTTACTATTCAAAGGCATAACTTATCAACTTATCAACTTATCAACTTACCAAATAAGGCCCACGGTCCTTCTAAAGTAGTGAAAATAATACTGCAAGAGAAATGATACAACATTATTCAATGCCAATAATATATTGATTCCCCCGTATGAATTAATAACTAAAGTTCACATCCACATGCTTGCATCAATAATTCCATACAAACATGATAATCTTTAACTGATAATCAATCTCATAATTAACATGTTTGTACACATGCATAAAATATGTAAAATCCAATCATACTAGAAATCACATATGAACTTATAAAGTTCCTATACATGATACTATAACTTTCCCTTCTTAAATCATGATACTATATCACACAGCACATAGGTATGTACGTACCTTGTGTAAACCAACTGATAGGCCACCTTTAATCACTTAAAAATCACCTACTGAATAATCTCCGCCTTAAATAATCAATATAAATCCAAGTCAATACTCTAAATAAAATACAATAACTTTAAAGTACTGTATATCCTCATTAACAGGTATAACATCATCCTCAACTTCATCATCACTTAAGACAATAGGATTGTAGTAACTTCCTACTCTGGCAGACATGGCTGGTCAAGTATCTACAACAACAGATATATTCCATAATATATTTAGTACTCTACATGTACGCATTCTCAGTAGTAATAATAAAAGTTGTCATTAACATCATAGGCACAAGAATGTAACACTTAGAAGGAACGAAAGGTATAACAATTAGCAGGGAAGAAAAATAATCATGAATGGTTAGTATGGAAGAAAAATAATGACATGCTGAACTAACTATTCAGTGCAGACATATAATATTTCTATCCTATATGCCCTTCCTATACTACCCATTCTCATTATGCAACAAGTAAAGTCTTTAAAATAATGCAGACGCTCCTTATAATTTCAATAAAATAATAATACTAAGTGTCTTACTTAAAAAAAAAAATCGGCTATTATATTGTAAATTTCGGACTTATAAAAAAACTTCGAGCCAACCTTTAATTTGAAATAAAAATTTCGACTCAAAAAAAAATTCAGACAATATAATAAAAAAAAAAAAAAATTCGGACCATCTTAAATTTTTTTTTTTCCGGATCTAGAAAAAATCCAAACAATATATTCCTATTCCTAATCTAAGGTAATAACGTTTTTCAAAACGAATAAGTAGGAGCAATTATAAAAGTTTATTCAAATAAATTGTAACTTAGTTAGGCGCCTAAAAGTATTGAAAATAACCTAAAGCTCTGATAACACTTTGTAACACCCCGATAATTCTCCCTTTTCAGAAATATTTTTTCATTATAAAGCATAGAGAATTACCCAAGCATTATCGCTTGTGTGATAACGTATTGCCTTATTCAGAATTTTGCAGCGGAAACCATATAACTAAACCTCATACTTTAATATAATAAATAAATAAGTACTTAAAAACCAAACACACTATAGATGTCTACTTCAAACCAAACTTATTATAATATGTTCCTATGAAGGCAGGAAATATAATAATATGTTATACAAGCTCTCCATTCCTGAATTCCCAATGATGCAACATTTGTGAACCTATAAATGTCAATGCTCTAAAGAATATACTCACCAAAATGGGTCATCACAAGATCAATAAGGCAAAACCATGATCAACAATCACAAATAAAATACGTAATCAGCAAAGTTGAGTACTACATAATATTACATAAACATTCCTAACATGATACTAATAAATAACATCCAGGGATAAATAATAATATAATAATATAACATTCTGCAGATAACTTCTACTGAACTAAACTTTAAACATCGTTTTATTACTTTCATGGAATAATTATTGGATTGAGTTGTCTTATCTAAACTTGCCTTTACCTAGGAAGACGAAATACAGGCGCTACTTCATATTTCAGAATGACCTACGATATCGAGGAACCTTTGAAAAATAATAGGAATGGTGATCAATCCATCTCCCAGAAAAAGCCATGGCACGCTCACCATGTACCCCAATTCCTAATTGTCCAACTCTAGACGTGCACGAGTCTAAAGTGTATTTCTATCCAAGTTACACTTCACATGATTTATAATTTGTTACATGTTATGACACAAACAAGTAACATAGAAATATATCAAATCAAACATTCACAATTGAACTTCTTTTTATCTTAGGATTGAATAAGCGATCACACAATTTACAATACATGATTTCTTTCTTTCAGTAGTGGAAAAATAAGGAAGGACTGCGCTAAAAAAGGCCCTTAGGGCTGCGCTTTTTGACAGCAGCCCTTTCAATAGCAGCCCTTCACTTTTTAAGTAGGGTTGCGCTTGAAAAGCGCAACCCTTCAAGCTTAGAAGGGTTGCGCTTTTTAGGTAAAAGCGCAGCCCATTTTATCAAAAGAAATTTTTTTTTTAACATTATTTTACTCTGATTTACTAAGTATAATATTTAATTGTACTCAAAAACGTCAGATATTTAAGTATAGTATTTATTTGTACTCAAAAATGTCAAATATCATCAACAAACAACAAAATTTACTATGGAAGAATAGGATTTGACTTGCTCAACCTCTCTAAATCGACGGCGTATTTCTGGAAATCTCTCACCAACAATACTACTACTGTACTACACCATTTTTTCTAACATTGAAACCAGCGAAAAAACAGAAGGTTCACGAAACCCTAGGAGAGAGAGAAAAATAAGGGACAAACTTATACTACTATTCGAAGAGAAATGATAAACCTCTAACTGCTAGATGTTTGCCAAACATCTAACATTCATGTGGCAACATATAAGTGGTACACATGTCATTATATTCTTTATCCAAACAAATTACTTTTTCCAATTTTTTAAACTTGTATATCTCAAAAAATATATTTTAGAAAAAAATAAAAAATTTACCAATATTCATATATTTTTATTCTCTACAAATAGACATCCATCTTGATATAATTTCATCATATTTTTATTTTGCTCTTCTCTATCTCTTATTTAGATATGTAAAAAAAAAAAATACGAACACTATCTATTTATACACAAACACTATTGTGAGTTGCATAAACACTAGTTATAGTTACACGAACACTAATTCTAGTAGCATGAACACTGTATATTAGCATCGGAATCTTCTGACAGTGTCCAAATAAAAAAATACGAACACTATCTGTTTATACATAAACACTATTTTTAGTTGCATAAACACTAGTTATAGTTACACGAACACAAGTTGTAGTAGCATGAACATCATATATTAGCATCGAAACTTTCTGACAGTGCCCAATTTTCGAGATTACTTTTTTGTTTGACTGATAACTTTTTTTCATGTATATTGACAATTTTACCCCTGCTAGATGTTTATAAACATCTAGCAGTTAGAGGTTTATCAGTTCTCCTATTCAAAAGCTTTGTAATATCGTGCCCCCAAAACTTTGATAGTTCGTCTTCTTGGCGTGTAAAAGGGGGAGGAGAGAGAAAATTGTAGGAAGCCATTAACGCGCGTTTGAGAGAGAAAAAAAAGGAACAAAAACTAAAACTAAAATACAGAAGAATGAAAATGAAAAAAAAGGAACAAAAACTAAAACTAAAATACAGAAGAACGAAAAAAAAAAGAACAAAAACTAAAATACAGGAGAGAAAAAATTATCGATCTGAAAATACAAGAATATTAATCAAAACAAAGATTAAGAAATTATAGATCTGAAAAATGAAAAATCTATAACAGACATGCGACCTGGTCTAATCCATGGCGCGAGCTTCGTCTGTCACTTCCATGGTCTATTCCTTTTACCCACTCAAAATAGTGTTGAAGATTATAATTTTGGCCCAAAAATGTGAATGAGAGACGAAGGCAGGCAGTAAATAGTAATAGAGTAAAGAGATTAGGAAGAGATAAAGGGACCATGAGAATGAGAGAGGAGGAAGGCGATAACAACAAAAGAGCTTCAAGTCGCAGGCTAACTGATCTTGAAAATCCCATGAACAAGATGATTGATCATCTAATAATTGAAACTCATCTAATATTTGATCAACAAGATGGTTGATATTATTTTTTTGTTTGTCTAGGAGGGAGAGAGAGAAGAGGCGTGAGAGAGAGTGAGAGAGAGTGAGAGAGAAGAGAGAGAAGAGGCGTGAGAGAGAGTGGGAGGGAGGGAGGCGTGAGAGAGTTTATTGTGATTAGGGATGCGTAATTCAAAAAAAAAAAAAGCCCATAGAAGGGCTGCGCTTTTTAAAAAAGCACAGCCCTTCTTAAACAGTAGGGTTGCGCTTTTTAAAAAAGCGCAGCCCTACTGTTAAAGAAGGGTTGCGCTTTTCTATTAAAATGCAGCCCTACTTTAACGAAGGGCTGCATTTTATTTAAAAGCGCATCCCTACTGTATAGAAGGGCTGCGTAATGAAGAAAGCGCAACCCTTCCAGCGCAGTCCTTCCTTTTTTTCCCCTAGTGTTCCCATCTTTCTTCTTTATTGAACCTAGCCAACAATCAATCTAACCTTTCAAAGGCATAACTTATCAACTTACCAAATAAGGCACACAATCCTTATAAAGTAGTGAAAATAATACTGTAAGGGAACGCATGGTTCAACATGATTCAATCTCAATAATATATTAATTCCCCCATTTGAATTAATAGATAAAGTTCTCATCCAGATGCGTGGATCAATAATTCCATACAAACATGATAATCTTTAACTCATAATCAATCTCATAATTAACATGTTTGCACACAGGCATAAAATATGTAAAATCTAATCATACTAAAAATCACATATCAATCTCATATAATCTAATCATGATACTATATCACATAGCACATAGGTATGTACGTACCTTGTGTAAACCAACTGATAGGCCACCTTTAATCACTTAAAAGTCACCAACTAAATAATCTCCGCCTAAAATAATCAATATAAATCCAAGTCAATACTCTAAATAAAATACAGTAACTTTAAAATACTTTAAATCCTCGTTAAAAATATTAAAAGTTGTTTTTACTATTAAAAATTCAATTACTTTTAATATCTAGTATAGTACTACCATACTAGTAATTAAAACCCTTAAAACTCCATTATTAATGCCCTTTCTATAATTCCAGCAACTTATAAAATCATAAAACTTTCTTTAAACATACTTAAACATGCTTAAATTCATAATTCAAATCAATCTCATAAGTTATAACATGCTAGTATGATTTTCTCATATTTAACACCCTAAAAATCCATGCTTTGATAATTAAAACTCAATCTAAAAATAAGAATCAAATCGAAATTTTATACTTGTAATACATAATATATATATAATCCATGATTAATTATTAAAACAGTAAATTAAAGTTATTAATCATGATTAGTATTAAAATAAAGCATAAAACATCTTCTTTAATTGAAACTTGAGGAAGAAGAAAAGAAATTAACCAACAAATAATAAAACAAGGAAGATGAAGGCGCCGGAACAGTGCAGCGGCACCTACAGCAGTGGCACACAAGGAAGGATCGTGATGATGGAGGTGTGATGACGTTTCTTGTCAATGAAGAAAGTGCTACTTGAGGAAGAAGAAAGAAAACTTGAGTGAAAAGGAAAATAGAAAAAACCGTGAGGAGAGAGAAACTAATGAAGTGCCGGCTGCTTTGGAGAGAAGAGAGAGGATAAATCTTTTGTGTGGTAAAATACTTGGTTCTAAGGTATTTATAAAGAAGCTTTTTCCTGTTGGGCTTAGGAAAAGGAGTTTGGGTTCAAATAGAATTTGATGATGAATAGGATTAATGAACTAGAACTCCTAACATCAATAGAAATCCTTTTCCTAATCTACTTAGGATTTTGGGTTCTTCAAGCCCATTTGAACTCTTTTTCAAATCAAATTAGTATTTCAAACATTTTTCAAAGCATGCCTAAATAAAATATTTTTAACTTCCTTAAATCCCTTCAAATAATTTCTTTCACTTTCAAAATGGTCAACCTTCTTTAAACAAATAAATCATTTCAAACTAAATTATATTTAAGTATAAACATATAAATACTAAAATATATTTATAAAATTCATTAAATAAAGGGGGATTACAGTCTATCCCTCTTAATAGAAGTTTCGTCCCGAAACTTGACACGAAAAACTCACTCATTTTTTAAAAGTTTGAAACTCATCATTGCTTTGAAAAATATTATGTCACACATGTGCACACTTTCACTAGCTTAGAACACTTGTGTTACTTATGAGCACGTTTTCTTATGCGGAGAATCTATTTCTGTTGCACCAATATGTGCAAATTGCCTACAATAGGCATAAAAATGCATAAAAATCTCATGAAAATATGCAAAAAGCGCGAAATTCTATCACATTCTATCCCTCTTAAAGAAAATGAGTTACACCCTCGTAACTCACCTCAAGGAACAACTCTGGATATTTCTTTTTCATCTCATCTTTGGCTTCCCACGTTGCCTCTTTAGACTCGTGATTAGACCAAAGTACTTTCACGATGTGGACGTCCTTATTACGTGTACTACGCACTTTCCTGTCGAGAATCTTGACATGTCTTTCCTCATATGTGAGGCTACTATCGATTTGAATACGTTCAGGCTCTAGGTAATGACGCTCATCAGGGATATAACGTTTGGGTAGGGAAATATGAAACACATCATGCGTCTTTTCAAACTCCATTGGCAATGCAAATCTATAGGCTACTTTCCCAATTCGCTCCAAGATCAAATATGGGCCTACATACTTAGCACTTAACTTGCCCTTTGTCCCAAATCGCATGACACCCTTAGTGGGTGACACTTTCAAGAACACCTTATGACCTATTGCAAACTTATCCTCGAGTTGTTTCAAGTCAGCATAACTCTTTTGCCTATCTTGCGCAGCTTGAATTCTAGCCTGAATTCGTCAGACATTATTGACGGTTTCCTCAATAAACTCTGTCTCCAAGACTATATTTTCACTAAAGTCATTCCAACAAATAGGACTTCGACACTACTATCCATATAATGCCTCAAAAGGTGCCATATTAATGCTCACATGATAGCTATAGTTATAAGAAATCTCAATTCAGGTCTAATTGGTCTTCCCAACTACCTTGAAATCAATATCACATGCTCTTAACATATCCTCCATAGTCTGGTTAGTCCTCTCAATATGACCATTAGTCACAGGGTGAAAGGATGTACTCATCTTAGCTGTTGTCCCAAGATTCAATAGGACCTTTTCCTAGAATTTCGAAAGAAACCTAGAATCACGGTCAGAAATGATATCTTTTAGAACTCCACGTAGTCTCAGATCACCACATGTCTAATGTATGTCTTAGCAAGTTGCTTCTTTTTCCATGTCTCCTTAATGGGTATAAACACGGCGGATTTGGTCAATCTATCCATAATAACCCAAATAGTATCATTACCACTCGCTGTTTTAGGTAAAGCAGTCACAAAGTCCATAGAAATGGAATCCTACTTCCATCCAGGAACCTCTAAGGATTGAACCTTCCCCATGGTTCTCTTATGATCTATCTTCATCTTCTGATAGGTTAGGCACTCAGACACATATTAAGCTACCTCTCGCTTCATATTTGGCCACCAATAAATACCCTTAAGCTCATTGCATAGAATATGGAGTGTTATGCCCCTCATCCATAAGACGTCTCTTAAGATCATTGCATTTTTGTGGTACACACCACCTCCCTTTAAACCTTAAACTCCCATCGTCATGGACCTTAAAGTCGGCTTCCTTACCTTGCTTCACTTTCTCCTTGATCTTATCTAGGTGCTCATCCCCAACTTGACCCTCTTTGATCTCGTGGAAAACTGACAATCCCAACCATAGAGCGCTCGGTCTTGCCTCACTTTCCCCAGGATTTAAGATTTCTATGCTCAGCCTTTGCATATCTCGACACAAATCCTCAGGGACTATCAAGGCACTCAAGTTATGACTCGACTTTCTAATCAAGGCATCAACAACCATATTGGCTTTCCCCTCATGATATTGAACGTCCAGGTCATGATCCTTAATTAACTCCAGCAGTCTTCTTTGCCTCATATTCAGGTCCTTTTGGGTGAAAATGTACTTCAAGATCTTATGGTTTGTGAACATCTTACAAGTTGATCCATATAGGTAATGTCTCTAAATTTTCAATGCAAACACTATGGTAGCTAACTCTAGATCATGGTTAGGGTAATTAGCCTCGAAAGGTTTCAATTGACGCGACGCATACGCAATTACCTTCCCATTCTACTGTAGCACATATCCCAAACCATTCTTTGAAGAATCATTATACACCTCAAATCCCTCATTCCCATCAGAGAGGGTCAAAACAGGTGTAGAGGTTAAACGTTCTTTCGAAATCTGAAAGGCTTCTTCACACTTTTCACTGCACTCAAATTTCGACTCTTTCTTCATCAAGTTGGTCATAGGCCTCGCTATCTTCGAGAAATCTCTAAAAAATCTCCGATAATAACCAGCTAGACCTAAGAAACTTCTGATAACTGATAGGTTCTTTGGAGTTGGCCAAAACTTGAATCTTAGCATGATCCACTAAGACTCCTTCCTTAGACACATAGTGACCCAAAAATGTGACTTTCTCCAAACGGAACTTACACTTAGAGAACTTGTCATACAATTGGTTCTTCCTAAGCGTCTCCAAAATGATCCTCAAGTGTTCATCATGCTTAGCCTTGTTCCTTGAATATATCAGTATGTCATCAGTTGAAACCACCACAAACTTATCTAGATAGTCATGGAAGATCCTATTCATTGAGTCCATAAATATAAAAGGAGCATTGGTTAACCCAAATGGCATTAGAGTGAACTCATAGTGACCATAACACGTTCTAAAGGCAGTCTTAGGTACATCCTTATTAGCTATCCTTAATTGGTGATATCCTGAACGCAAGTCAATCTTCAAGAACACACTCGCTCCATTCAATTGATTTAATAGGTCATCCATTATAGGCAAAGGGTACATGTTTTTTATGGTTACATTGTTCAACTCCCTATAATCAATACATAGCCTCATGCTTCCATCCTTTTTCTTCACAGATAACGCAAAAGCTCCCCAACATGATGTAATAGGCCTAATATAACCTTTATCAAGTGACTCTTGCAATTGCATCTTTAGTTCACTCATCTCAAGAGGTGCCATTCTATAGGTGCCTTAGATTTAGGTGTAGTTCCACGAACTAAGTCTATGGTGAACTCAACAGCTCTCGCAGGTGGCATACCTGAAATCTCACTTGCAAACACATCCATAAACTCGTTCACAATTGGAACATCCTCAAGCTTCACTTCAACTTCCTTACTCACATCATGCACACTATAGAAGAATAATTCACACTTACCCCTTTTTCATTAACTTTCTCACTTGCATAGCAGAGATAACTCCAAACTTCTTAGGTTTCCCAAACCGTCTATAGGAGGTTAATTTTCCCAAAGGGTTTCTCAACACTACCTTCTGAACCTTATAGTCGATATTAGCCTTGTAAAGACTTAGTCAGTTGATCCCAAGAATCACATCTAGGTCTCCCAAATTGAATTCTATTAAGTCAGATGTTAAGACACAGTCTCCTATCTTGAAAGGCAAAATTTTGATAACTTGGTACACCTTATGATCTCCCTAGTAGGAATACTAATAGACAAGTCAATTTCTTCATAATCTACTAACCCCAGACTCTTTAGGAAAGATTATGACAAAAAAGAATAAGTTGCCCTCGAATCAAAAAATATTTTAACAAGGACGATGTTAATAGAAAAATTACCAGAAACTACGTCGGCAGATTTCTCATCTTCATTCCGACTCATCACGTATAGTTTACCTGCAGGCTTATTTTGGTTGGGAATCTCATTTGCAGGCTTACTATAGTTCCCCTGGTTGTTCTATTGTCCTAAACACTTAGGACCTTGGTTTCCTGACTGGTTGAACCCTGATCTGACATGATTACCACTCCCATAGCCTTTCTGCTCCTTACTTTGCTTAGAGTAGCACTCGTACTCCCTATGACCCTTTTTTTGGCAGTAGTTACAAGTCACTAGGTCTCCCTTATAGTCTCTCCCAGGGTGCTTTTTATCACAACTTTTGCGGTGATGAACTCTTTCAGGTCGATCCTTATTGCAGTTATCCTGGTTGTTTCTCTCTTGGAAATTCTCATTACCATTACGGTTTCTCTTGAAATTCCAATGGTTTCCCCCAGCATTAAAATCTTTTCTTTTCTCACCTACCACAGTAATCTTCTTATCCCTCCTCGACTATAGTCCATAGATATGGGCTGCTCTCCCATACACAATATCTAGGGATGTAAAGGTCTCACCTCCTAACCCCAACTGTATCTCATCAGTCAAGCCTTGCTCAAACCTTTGAGCCTTCAGCTCCTCAGTGGCTACAACTTCAAGTGCAAATCTCGACAATGCTCTAAATTTGACGTATCACTCAAAGATGGTCATACTACCCACCTTAAGGTTAATGAATTCCTGGGCCTCTTGCTTCCTCGTAAATGCAGGGTAAAATTTCCCTCTCAAGGCAGTCACAAAGGCATCCTAATAGAATCCTTCCACGACACTCAATCTAGCTCCACTCTCCCTCCACCATAAGTCAGCCTCATCTTTAAGGTACAACACAGCCTGACCCATGCTCATATGCTCAAGACAGTTCACAACCTCAAAAAGTTTCTTAAACTCCCTAATCCAGTTTTCTAGGAAGGTTGGGTCGGCGTGCCCCTTGTAATATGGTGGCTTAACCTTAGCTAGCCTTTCAAACATATCCCAGCAGTCTCACAATGCTCAGCTCTCTCCTTAGTCAATTTTTCTGCCAAGAGGCGAATTATAACAGCTACACAAGTGGAAAAATGAAGAAGGGCTATGCTGAAAATGGCCTGTAGGGCTGCGCTTTTTTACAGCAGCCCTTTCAATAGCAGCCCTTCACTTTTCAACTAGGGCGGCGCTAGTAAAGCGCAGCCCTTCAAGTTAGTAAAAAGCGCAACCCTTCTAAGCTTGAAGGGCTGCTGGCTCCAGGAGCCCTGCTACTATGAAGGGTTGCGCTACTTTAACCTAGCGCAGCCCTTCTAAGAAGAAGGGTTGCGCTTTTTGTAAACTAGCGCAACCCTTTTCCTAATTTTTTTTTTTGAATTTTATTACCCCTGCAGCCTGCACACAGCAGCCCTCCCCTCCCTGCCCTGCTCCTGCACACAGCAGCCCTCCCAGCACCCACCCCCCACTACCCCCCCTCCCAGCCCCCACCCCCCACCCCTGCCTCTGCCCACCCCAGCCCACCCCCTGCCTACCCCCAGCCCACCCCTTCCCACCCCCTGCCATACCCCTGCACAACCCACCCAGCAGCCCCCACCACCCCACCCTCACAAAAAAAAAATGCAAATTGCAATACGATAATATATGACAAGTGGAGAAAGGTAATAATTAACTTCAAATATATTTATAATGTAAAAAGTGTACATAGAAATGATAGAAATACATTCGAGCTAAATGTCATCCTATGCAATCATCGGTAATGTGGGACGCCAACTTATCCCGAACTTCATCTATTTCTTCTTTGGTGAAGTTCCTCAAACGTAGTGTAAAATTCGCATAAACCTTGCAAAAACAACCAAGGAATAAACACATATATAAGAATTCAATCATTTTACCGTAGTTAGTACTTCTAAAAATGACATATACCTTCCCGAAATTAAATCAAAATCAAATGCAAGCCTAAAATTCTACACACTAGTTATAATATATCTCATATAATCATGTTCAAAGAAAATGTGGGGTTAAATGACTTGATAAGTACATTTTGGGAGCGAAAAGGCCAAAATAGGCCGGAAATGGCCTTTTCGTTCTCGAAATGCAACCAACAACAAATGGAAGCCTAAGAATCTACATACTAGTTATATTATGCCTCATGTAATCATGTTCAAAGAGAATTTGGGGTTAAATCACCTCATAAGTACATTTTGGGAGCGAAAAGGCTAAAATAGGCCAAAATAGGCCGGAAATGGCCTTTTCGTTCCCGAAATGCAACCAACAACATATGCAAGCCTAAGAATCTACATACTAGTTATATTATGCCTCATATAATCATGTTCAAAGAAAATTTGGGGTTAAATCACTTGATAAGTACATTTTGGGAACGAAAAGGCCAAAATAGACCGGAAATGGCCTTTTCGTTCCCGAAATGCAACAAACAACATATGCACGCCTAAGAATATACATACTAGTTATATTATGCCTCATATAATCATGTTCAAAGTGAATTTGGGGTTAAATCACTTCATAACTACATTTTAGGAGCGAAAAGGCCAAAATAGGCCGGAAATGGCCTTTTCGTTCCCGAAATGCAACAAACAACAATTGGAAACCTAAAAGTTACATACATTTCGAAGATCACCAACATCTTTGCAATGGTTGACGATATCGAGCATGAACCTCATGACGTAATACCCACACGCACGCCCACCTACTTGTACCGGACACTAAAATTCACCAAAGGATGCAATAAATGACATGTTAGATGTGTATTATGTGTTTCTATAAAAGGATGCAAAAAATTACTCATGTTACCTCGACTAAATACCAAACAGGAGGTTTTGGTTGTCGAAGTCCAGATGCAATAACCCCCTTCATCACACTACATCAATACATTATTATAAGATTACAATAGTAGAAAAAGGTCAATTTGCGTCGCCCCATTTGCGTCGCACAAACACGAAAACGACGTAAAAATACTATTTGCGTTGCATGCAACAATGAATCGACGCACAAGACGAACGATGTGCGTCGTATGTAACTAACGAGCGATGCAAATCATCTATGTGCGTCGCATGAAGCCCATAGTGCGACGCACATAATAAAGTAATCTGCGTCGGACCCCTTGGCCCATCCGACGCAGATCGGCCCAAAATCCACAACGTGCGCGATTTTAAACGACACTCCTCTCACCAGTTAGATCCCTAACTTCTCTCAAACCCTAACTTCATCTCTCTCTCTCACCTACCGTCATCTCTCCCTCTCTCTCTCACCTTACCTTCGTCTCTCTCTCACCCACCTTACCTTCATCTCAACAACGAAATCTCCGGCATTCATCTTCGGATCTAAAATTCATCTTCGTATTTTCGGATCTCCGGCATACAAGTCGACGAGTTCTTCTTCGTGTTTTCGGATCTTCGACATTCATCTTCGACATTTGCGTCCGTCCCAAAACGAAGTTCATCTCTCTCTCTCCCTCTCCCTCTCTTTCACTCGCCAAAATTCATATTCGAAACTCGACGAGTTCGTTCAGTTCGCCGAAAATGAAGGGAGTTGAATTTTGATTTCGAAACTCGACAAGTTCGTCTCTCTCTTTCAGTTCGTTTCAGTTCGCCGAAACTCGACGAGTTCTTTACAGATTAGGGGAGCCGAGTTGTGAAGGTATTTTTTCTTTTTCTTTATTTTTCTTTATGTCTGATTTTTTTGTTTATTTTTATGGCATTTACCTTCTCTCATTTTCAGGTCTGAAATTTCTTTTCTCCATTGCACCGAGGTTGAATTTTGATTCTTAATATTTTCTCGTTTTCAGACTGGTTCTTCTCGAAGTCTTGTAGTTGCGTTTGAGGTGAAGATCTGGATTGCTATGAAGATTGCGTTTGAGTTTTGTATTTTTATTTTTAATTTTATCTCCCCTTCATCTTCTGGTTAGGCTTAGAATTTCTTTTTTCTATTTTTGATTTAGTTTCTTGATTGTTCTCCATCGTTTGTTATTTTTTTGTATATTTTAGTTTTAGATCTGATGTTAGTGGTAATGGTGATATTTTTTTCTTGTATTTTTTTTTCAATTAAAATTATATAAAAAATTGGCGAGGCCTAAGTCGTATCGGCTAACGCGCAAATAAATCAATACTACCCTACACAAACGTAGTATAAGGAAGTAAGGTTCGAATCCACGGAGAAGGTAGGTTTGGCTTGACTAGACGTGTGCTATGGTAACAATGGGGGGGGGTTTTGAGGAATGAAAAGTAAACAAACAAAGCAAAAACAAGGAAAATCAAATAATAAACGAGATCTTGGCAATCAATCTTCACAACCAATTCAACCCTTGATCATTGAACAATTTAACACCTAAGTTACTTGAACGCCCTATTGTGAATCATAAGATTCAATCTCCCCTAACGTAGTGGTAAGACTAAGCGAGCACTCTAATCTTACCCTTAATGGCATAACAACCTAGTCCAAGCGTTCTAGATTCAATTAAGCAATTAGATAACAACTAGGGAGATTCCAATAGGGTAATCTAGCATTCCCACAAGCGGTCGAATGCGAAATTATATGATGATTCTTCTTATACTCAATCATCCACGAGCGTGCAATAATTAGGCATAAACTACAACCCTAGATAATCTCAAAGCAGATAATTATCTAGATAGTAGAGATTGCAATAAGCAAGAAGTTAATTGATCAAGTTAACTTAAGCACAAAAACAATCAAACATGAAGAACATGAAGAATCATCAACATTCAAGCAAATTAAAAGAAGAATTGAACTCACAAGTTGATTAAAATGGTTGATTCGATTGATACACCAAGATGGAAGATTAGCTCTCCATAATATAAAAGATTACAATTTCTATTTGAGTTCCCTCTAAAAACCAGATGAAAAACTCTATAAAACACAAAGGACGAAATGTTCCTTTAATCAGCAAAACAGGAGAAGACGAAAAGCCGAAATCCACGTTGCAGGGCTCCGCGACCGCGGTGAGGTCGCGGAGATGCTCACGGCAAATTCCTCTGATTTCCTCCGAAATTCGTCGCGACCGCGGTCATGTGCTCCGCGACCGCGGAGGCTGCCGGTACATCTTCCTTCTTCTTTCCTTGGATGCTTCCTCATTTGATTAACACTTCTTCCCATCTTTGTTTCCTTGCCACTTAAATGCACTTTGATGACTAATTCCACTTGTACACTTGACTTTGTGACTTGGCATTTTCTTCAATAACAAATTGTGCCCATTGGACCCTCTCACCAACATAATAAATAAACCAAATACCAATTGTTGAGAAAGAGTTGACAATCATACCAAAATATGTTCAAGTCCACACAAAAATAGCCAAATAAGTACTGAAAAATGCCATATGAACATGGCATATCAATTTCCCCCATGCTTAGACCTTTACTCGTCCTCGAGTAAAATACTAACTCCTTTCTATCTCCAAGGTCTATCAAGAAAAGCATGGCGAAATTCACACAAAAATCCAATCCTAACACCACTACTCCAATCAAAAGCGAATAAATGATGAATCGCAACTAGCTAAAGTTTGAGCGGAAGTAACCTCAACGCACCAAAACTCTAGCCATCTTATCGCTCCAAAATCCACAAAGATAGTTAACTTGGGGTGGAAATGACCTCAACACACCCAAGCTAACTTACACAACAAACCAAAGAGCAAGGGATGCTAACATGTCCTAAGTCCCCCAAGCTCAACTCACACACTACTCCCTCAAAACAAAGCCTTGGTTCGGAATAACACCATCAAACCAAGAGCTTACCTCTTTAGAAACCTCCGACTCCCCTTATGGCTCCAAGATGAAAAACAAGAGGCTTTCTAACCTACCACCATCTAAACCACAACCTCCTTATTTCAACAATGAGTAACCTACCCAAACGCCGCTTCAAACACCCTTCATATGCCACCACTCCGAAAAATAAGTGACATCCGAGTCCTCTCGTTTTGCCTAGGCGCCCTCCCGGGTTTTCACCTAGCCACTCATCATTTTTTTTTTATTCATCTCTCGTTTTGTTTTTTTTTTTTTTTTTCATCATTGTTTTTTCTATTTCTCTTTTTTCTTTTTTTTCTGAACTTACGAAATGCAAACAAATATTTACAATATAAACACATCATCAATAACTCCTCTCCCCCATGCTTAAAGGACACATTGTCCCCAATGTGTAAGAAAATCAAAAGAGCAAGCAAAAGGGAGAAACAAACCTCTAGGGATCACCATGATATGCCCCACCGCTACCGGAAGCACCGGAGCCAGATGCTCCTCCAGGGAAATCACCATATGGAACATAACTACCACCATACTGCTGCTGAAAGAAAGCATCTAAATGCCTCATGTAGCCCATGGTAGCATTACCCTGGAGAGTAAGAGCCTGCAACTGTTCCTCGATAGAGGAAAGCCGATTTCTTCTCCTTGCTCCAGCTCCATATCATAATCCCCATCACCTTCCTCATCCTCATCCATATCATCCAAAATCCCACCGCCTACCTCGGGCCGAATAAAGAAATCGGCCACCGTGGGGCCAAAAGGAAAATTCGCCCAAGGAAGAAAGATAAAACCATCACCACACTGTATCTAAAATGGGGGACCATCAGAGCTCTTCAACATGTTGATTTTCAACAACGTGTGGGCATTAAACAAGAGAAATTTATCAGCCACCGGGTCACAAGCATTATTAGGAGGATATCCCAACCGCGTAATCAAATGTGTAATCATACCCCCCATGCTTAGGTGACCACCCAATTTGGTTCGCACATCAATGCAAGACTTGAGCCATAGGTCGGCCCAATCCGGAATACCAACACTACCTGGAAGCAAGGAAGGAAGATAGCACATCTCTAATTGGTTCAATTTCCCCGTCTCACCCTTGCAGAAGATAGTCATGCCTAGGAAGTAAGCAGCCATGCGTAGACCAGGGTGACGGATGCTACTAATCTTCTCACCACCACTGCTAAGGGGTAATCCAAAAATGCGATACCAAAAGACACCAACCTCCTCAGACGGCTCCCCCATGGGGATAAACGGATTGTCGCTGGAGGGAGCGACCCAACCAAAAGCTTCTCTAACTTGGCTCATAGAAATATCACGCACTCGGTCATGCATCCTAAACCGAATACGGGTCTCTCCCCTATGCTTCACCAAGGTGAGAGTGGATAAAAATTCATAAACACACCTCTTATAAGTGCGAGGTGTATAATCAAGCATGCCCAATAATCCAGCTCTACCCATCATCTCTCTAAAGCCATCTAAAAGCCCCAACTGAGCTAAGAAGGTAGTGTCAAGAAACTTGGTACACTGGACCACTCGTTTGGATCGACAAAGACTTCGCCAAGTCACCTTTTGCTCCCTATTGAGTCCAGTCAACCCCATAGTGTCAATCATCACCTCACTAGCAGCAGGTTCCTCATGAGCCTCAGGCTCATTGGAACCTTGGGTACGACCACGCTTTCTTACCATTGCTAAAACAGCCACAAATCTCACCAAGACAACCCAAGTAAGTCAAACAACAATTCCACCCTCAATTTCTCAAATCAAACCTCCAACAATTCACTCCAAAATTCACAAATTCAACTCTCAACAATGTCAACACAACCACAAAGAGTTCTAAAAACACAACAATCCTCCACAATCTCAATAATCAATCAACCACAACGAAAAATGAAGGGAACTTCCAAAAAGAGAGTGAAGAATTAAAGTTTTACCTTATGGAAGAATCAATAGAGTGGTTGACCAAGTACCCAAATGAGAACAATATCCCAAGAATGCTCCTTGCTCCTTTAATTGCCCAAAAACTCCAAGAATCAAAAACCCCCAAATTTTAGGGTTTCCAAGAGAGATTGTGTAAAAAGAAAGAGAAAAGTGGAGATTTTTGAAGAGAATAGAGTGGGAAATGAGATGAGAGAGTGAGAAAAGGGATTTAAAGAGTGAAAGAGAGGAATTTGAGGGGAATAATTGAAGAAATTTGAGAGGGGATGAGTATTGGTGAGAAAAGAGAGAGAGAGGGTCGAAAAATAAGGAAGGAGGAAGAAAGAGAAAAGGGCGAAAGAAAGAAAATACCTGGCGGAAATACATGGGTCCGCGACCGCGGAGGGAAGGTCCGCGACCGCGGAGGTGTTCCACGCCCGCGGTGAAGTCGCGGAATTGCTCACGGCTGCTTTTTCTTTTTTTCTCTTTCTCTTTTTTTTTCGTGCAAGTAGGGGCCGCGCCCACGGATGTTTTCGTCGCGCCCGCGGAGGTCGACTGCGGTCGCGGCTCCCCCGCGGAAATCCTCTCGGCAATTCTTCTCTTCTCTTTTTTTTTTTTTTTTCAAAGGGAGTGGTGATGAAACCCACCCCTTTCAGCTCTCTTGATTTGGTTCAAAGGTTGTCCTAGAAAAAACAAAACACCAAAACACACAAAACAAAACATAACAACTCATCTCCAAATAAAATATATACAAAACACGGGTTGCCTCCCGAGAAGCGCTTAGTTTAAAGTCGAAAGCTCGACAGCATGCAATCACAAACGTTTTACCTCACATCGAACTCAACATGAACACTAGGCTTAACTACATCAATAGAATAGATAGAGTGATCCTCTTTACCTCCCATGGCATCATGCATTTTAAACTCAACGTTTTGACCATCAAACTGCATGGTCAAAGAACCGGTGCCACAATCAGTTCTAGCATTAGCCGTTTTCAAGAACGGCCTCCCTAAAAGAATAGAGGCGGAATGCCTATCATGCTCCATGTTAATTACATAAAAATCAGCAGGAAAAGTCATCTTATCAACTTCCACTAGAACATCTTTCAATACGCCTCTAGGAATGGAAGTGGACCTATCCGCTAATTGTATGACAACATTAGTCGGAAGCAATTCACCAAGTTCTACGGACTCATATAAGGAATAAGGAAGCACATTAATGGAGGCTCCCAAATCTAGCATAGCCCTATCAATCTTTGTTACCAAGGGTGATAGGTATAGTGAACATGCCCGGTCATTGCATTTTTTGGCATTCTCTTTTGAAAAACGGCGGAAACATGTTCACTAACCTTCACCTTTTGCTTCCCTTTTAAATTCTTCTTCTTTTTGATGGAACAAATTTCCTTCAACCACTTAGCATACAAAGGCACATCTTTTATCAATTTTAACAAAGGAATATTTACGACACATTGACTAAATGTTTCATAAATATCCTTAGAAGATTCAAGCTTACGATTGTCCTTTAATGCTTCGGGAAATGGGGGTACCGGTTTGAAATTCGGAAAAGATTTTACCTCTTGGTGAGAGCTAGGACTCACCAATTTCTCAACTTCTTTTGATGGGACTAGAACCTCCACCTCCTCTTCCTTTTACAATCTCCTTCATAACCTTCTCTTGCTAGGCTCTAGATCCACCAACTCTTTGCCACTCCTCAAAGTCATGGCACTCACATTCTTCTTTGGATTCACCTCGGTTTGAGATGGTAGCTTCCCCGAACTTTGGGCCTCAAGTTTATTCACGACACTAGACATTTGGGCCACTTGTGTTTCCAAATTGTGAATGCTAGACCTTGTCTCCTGTTGAAATTGCACATGTTGGACTGCATAGTAGTCACATTTTGAGCCAAGGCCTTGATCATATCCTCGGTGGACATTGAGTTGGAGCTAGAGGATTTCCCTTGAGCTTGATATGGTGCTATGTAAGGAGGAGGGTTATGACCTTGTTGAAAATTCTGATTTCCTTGAAGAGTTGGATTCCCTTGCTTGTACTCAAGGCCGGATGATCTCTCCATCCGGGATTGTAAGAATTTGAGAATGGATCATACTTCCTTTGTCCTTGATATCCCACGGCATTCACCTCTCGGGTTTCCTCTTGCAAAGTCGGACAAGAATCGGTTGGATGATTGTTGTTGGAACAAATACCACAAGCCTTCACTTGTTGTTGATTGCCACTCACCAAAAATTGCCGGAACATGCCCTTAAGTCGGACACTTCCGACTCCAAAGATGATTTAGAACTTGCCGCTTTAACTCCCCTAGTGGTATTTCTCTTAGAATAAGTGCGGGAACTTTCAGCAAACTCACTTATGAGCTCCATGGCTTGTTGTGGTGTCTTATTATCAATGTTACCCCCACAAGCAGCATTAACCATCCTTCTCTCATCAGGAAGGAGCCCACCAACTAAGTATAACACAAGATCTTTCTCGGCAAAACCATGATAGGGACAACAAGCAATGAGCCTCTTAAACCTCTCTAAGTAGTCTAAAGGATCTCATCATAACTTGCTCAATGTTGCTAATGGCCCTCTTAAGCTCATTCAACTTGCTTGAAGGAAAGAACTTCTCCAAGAAAGCTTGCTTCATCCCCCTCCATGTGTCGATACTGTTGGGGCTCAGATGATAGAACCAATCATTAGCCTTATTCTTCAATGAAAAAGGAAAGGCCTGCTAGTTTGATTTGATCCTCCGTAACACCCCTTGGCTGCATACTAGTACAAACAGCATGGAATTCCGCGAGATGTTTGATTGGATCCTCCCCATTTAAACCATGGAAGCTTGGCAGTAAATGAACAAGACCCGACTTCAGCTCAAAAGTAACATTCTCCCCAAACTCTGGATATTGAATGGCCAATGGTGCTTGGTCCAGATTAGGAGCAGAAAGCTCCCTCAATGTCGGATCAGCTCTAGGCGGCATCTCTTCTTCCTCAACTTCAGTATAATAAGGCAACTCCGGAAGTGATCCCGAATTCCTTTCTCAACGATAGAGTGTCCTTTCGATCTTTGAATCAAACAACAAAGATCCAATGTGAGAAGCACGGGTGTGAACCATAAGACGGGTTCACACACCAACAATAAAAGCAAACAAACACACAAATAACAACCCAAACTTGCTGCCGTCCCCGGCAACGGCGCCAAATTTGGCGAGGCCTAAGTCGTATCGGCTAACACGCAAATAAATCAATACTACCCTACACAAACGTAGTATAAGGAAGTAAGGTTCGAATCCACGGAGAAGGTAGGTTTGGCTTGACTAGACGTGTGCTATGGTAACAATGGGGGGGTTTTGAGGAATGAAAAGTAAACAAACAAAGCAAAAACAAGGAAAATCAAATAATAAACGAGATCTTGGCAATCAATCTTCACAACCAATTCAACCCTTGATCACTGAACAATTCAACACCTAAGTTACTTGAACGCCCTATTGTGAATCATAAGATTCAATCTCCCCTAACGTAGTGGTAAGACTAAGCGAGCGCTCTAATCTGACCCTTAATGCATAACAACCTAGTCCCAGCGTTCTAGATTCAATTAAGCAATTAGATAACAACTAGGGAGATTCCAATAGGGTAATCTAGCATTCACACAAGCGGTCGAATGCGGAATCATATGATGATTCTTCATATACTCAATCATCCACGAGCGTGCAATAATTGGGCATAAACTACAACCCTAGATAATCTCAAAGCAGACAATTATCTAGATAGTAGAGATTGCAATAAGCAAGAAGTTAATTGATCAAGTTAACTTAAGCACAAAAACAATCAAACATGAAGAACATGAAGAATCATCAACATTCAAGCAAATTAAAAGAAGAATTGAACTCACAAGTTGATTAAAATGGTTGATTCGATTGATACACCAAGATGGAAGATTAGCTCTCCATAATATAAAAGATTACAATTTCTATTTGATTCCTCTAAAAACTAGATGAAAAACTCTATAAAACACAAAGGACGAAATGTTCCTTTAATCAGCAAAACAGGAGAAGACGAAAAGCCGAAATCCACGTTGCAGGGCTCCGCGACCGCGGAGGAAATCACCGCGACCGCGGAGGGGGTCCGCGACCGCGGTGAGGTCACGGAGATGCTCACAGCAAATTCCTCTGATTTCCTCCGAAATTCGTCGCGACCGCGGTCATGTGCTCCGCGACCGCGGAGGCTGCCGGTACATCTTCCTTCTTCTTTCCTTGGATGCTTCCTCATTTGATTAACATCCTTCCCATCTTTGTTTCCTTGCCACTTAAATGCACTTTGATGACTAATTCCACTTGTACACTTGACTTTGTGACTTGGCATTTTCTTCAATAGCAAATTGTGCCCATTGGACCCTCTCACCAACATAATAAATAAACCAAATACCAATTGTTGAGAAAGAGTTGAAAATCATACCAAAATATGTTCAAGTCCACACAAAAATAGCCAAATAAGTACTGAAAATGCCATATGAACATGGCATATCAAAAACCATGTAACTTCTAGTATTTTTTTTGCTGTTTTTCTTGTATTTTAGATCTGATGTTCTTCATTTCCTTTTCAATTACTGCACACCACGTAACTTCTAGTTTTTGCTGTTTCTGTACCACTACGAACTCCATTTTCTATGCTTTCTAGTTTTTTTTTAATAAAAAAAAAATTGCAATTTGCGTCGCACGTGGCCCAAGGTGCGACACAAATTACTCATCTGCGTCGCACCCTAGGCGATGTGCGACGCAAATTACCCTTTGAGCTTGGTAATTTGGGCTGGCAAGACCCACTTGCGTCGCACCGTATACCGGTGCGACGCAAATAGGTGAACCATCTGCGTCGTTTCCGCATACGACGCAGATCGTTTCTGAGTCATTTGCGTCGAGGGCTTTGGCGTCGCACCAAAGTCCGACGCAAATAGGCGCCTCACATCCGACGCAAATTGCCTTTTATGTACTAGTGTTAGATGTACATTTAATATTAATAAGTGTGCATATATTGAGTTTCGATTAGGCTACCTATTTAACAATGATCTGACTAGTAAGGACCGTATTATTTATTTACGCAAAGAATCAAAGTGGTAGACTTCGTTACGTGGCAAACATATTGCAATTAGTGTCCAATGGTTCGTACAACAATAAAAATGTTATTATTATCGTAGAACAACGAATAGGTCAATTTAATTAAAGTAAAAAGTGAGTTTAAGAAGCATACGATTCAACATACGATTCAATGTAAGGAAAAAGAATGATCTTATATCCAAGACGAGAACATGCTTGCAAAGAATCCTTGAGATATGCTTTCACCTCCTTTTGGTTTTGTACGCAACTGTGATCTCATACTAAGCTTGGACATAACCAACCAAACATTGGCTCACTATATGGCCTCAAATCATTGTATAATAGCCTGATAAATCATATCGATTCAAATAAAACTTACTTATTATAGAAGTTATTAGTTGGATTGAATACTACTTAATTAAGGCATGTATGTATATTTATTAATTTATATACTAATAAAGTATTACCTCATGAATGTTTGTATCATGGAAACATTCAACTCTTCCTCAAGTAAGAATTCTTTAATATCAACCTTAGAAATGAAGGTCGGTGAATCCTCAAAGTAGTGGAATTGGTGGTGCGACAACTTAATCTTAATCATTGCTTCATCGTCTACATCGCTAGCGCACTCATGTATTCAAAAGCACGGTTGAGTAAGGCCTTGCACCACCTCAATCTCCGTAATGAGTGGAGACTTTGCCGTATAAACATATACTTTCTCCACTTGCGCACGTCGGCCTTCCTGAGGTGAAGCTACCTTCTTTCCCTTCCTGTCGGCCTTCCCCGAACCCTAGTAATTAGTTAAATTAAAAGATATTACTGACAATCATATATAGGAACTATAAAAGAAAACTATGTATATAACTTATGCTAATCATTGTACCCGATCTGATAACCGCACCAATGCACGCGGCCATAAAACATAACTAACAAGGGCATCAGTGAGTGTACACCAACTTCTGCATTCGGCAGCGGAAGAGGTAATTCTTCGAAACCGGGCACAATGTCTGAAACGCTGACCACATAGTGAATATCAGTGACTGGCTGGTTGTGCAATCGTACCCGGTCCCTAGGGGGCTGTGCAGAGCCATAAGCAACGACAATGAAACTTCCATGACCATCTCCTTGAGCTAATAGCTCACATGGTGTCTCTTCCTTTAAAAAAAAACTCTATTCATAGTTAGTCTATGAAACAACATATATATAGTAAGAAACTCATGCATTCAAGAACAATAGTTGTGATATTAAATGATTATCGTGAACTCCGGATCTGGATGAGGCTGCGTAGGAACACTTCCCTGCGAGAAAGCACCAGAATTCGGTAAGCCCATCTGCGCCAAAATGGCGTTGAAATTCTGAGTCATCCCCGCTCTGAGCTCATCCCGAATTTGGGCTTTCATGGCCTCCACATCTATGGAAGCTGCTGAATTGACACTGGAGACACTGGATTTTGACGTAGAGGTGTATTGATCACCATACACCTTTCTCACCCCGAGGCGGACACCTCCTATGCCCCTCACACGTCCATATTGGTCCCGTCCTAGAGTCTCGTGTAAGGCATCAACTTGTCCTCTACGAATGAACTCACCAGTTGCCTCCTTTTTTTCCTTCAAGCCAATCTGCATAAGGATAAGAGAGAAATACTCATGAGCGCACAAGTTATATTATTATGTATACCTTATCAAAAACTTATAATATGTACTTACAATGGCATTAGCTATCTGTTTGTTCCGAGATAAGGTAAGACTCTCTGTCCCTTTGCATCAACCCCATGCATGGAACACCACCAATCGAGCACTCTATCTGGTTGCCGAGTGTGCAACTGTCGTCGTAGAGCTAGTGCCCGATGTCGTGGTCGACGCAATCGTGGGGTAATGGCTATACATCCACGATTCTCTCGCCTGACCATACGACTGAGCACCCAGATGGTGATAGTACTTCCTAGCTTTTGCATTCGCGCTACTTTTCTCACGAGATGCCTGAAACACACAAATATAAACAAAGGTTAGATATGGTGTTATACAATAATATTGGATCTAAAAGTATTAAATCTTAGCTAGTAAAAATATTCTTACAACAGCTTCGGGGTTGTTTTTTGTGCAACAAATGCATGCCACTCCTCAGGTTGATATGCCTCCATATCTGATATGGAACTTGGAGGGCGCCTCAAATGATGTGTCCGGTGAAGCCTCAGAAGAAGAAGGTGTTGCTCCCCCGTAGATTTTTTCTTCTTTGTACCCCGACTTTTCTCCGCTTCGTGATCCACCCCGACACTAGCTTGGCCTTGAAGTCTCAACCTCTGGGCAACCGCGGATAGAAACACTTCTTCTTGGCTTCATCATTTGAATATTGAATTGATTCTACAAAAAACGCATTTCACAAATTAGTAAATATTACATAGTATATTTAACTAAAGTGTTAAGATTCATAAACGTCAATTGTACGCGAAAAGTACTTCCCAAATCATCTTTTTCAAAGACTCGGGCACCTCTTTCCATGAGTGGAGAATGGAGAGCTTATGCATGCAAATCCCAACTTGCATGACATACTTTTGATGCCATTTTCCACAAGGTTGCCCCATATGATCATACTCCAAAGTCATTAGGGTAGGTTTCCCTAGTGACTTTGTAGGTCCCCTTCCTTTCCTCTTTTTCGTCTCCAAGTTCTTACTTGGCCTTTGTAAACCTTTTTCTTCACGGCGAGCCTTAACAATTGCCGCCGTTCCTTTTCTTAATCGAAACACTCATCCTCGGTAGTGTGTTCCGCACTCGTATCCGTATGCACCTCCGACGTGTCCCTGAAATTGTACAAACATACGCATTAATAAAAAAAAATCACATTTAGGGCGAGAGGGGGTTGTGCAGTGGGGAGGGGGTAGTGGGGAGGGGGGGGCAGCAGGAGGGAGGGGGGTGGGCAGCAGTAGGGGAGGGGGGTGCAGCAAGGGGGAGGGGCGTAGGCAGCAGGAGGGAGGGGGGTGTGCAGCAGGGGGAGGGGGTGTGCAGGGGGGGGGTGGGCAGCAAGGGGAGGAGGGTGGGCAGCAGGAGGGGAGGGGGTGGGCAGCAGGGGGAGGGCGGTGGGCAGCAGGGGGAGGGGGTGTGCAGGAGGGGAGGGGGTGTGCAGCAGGAGGGGAGAGGGTGTGCAGCAGGAGGGGAGGGGGTGGGCAGCAGTTGGAGGGGGGTGTGCAGCAGGGGGGCAACAGGGGAGGGGGGCAACAGGGGAGGGGGGCAGTGGGAGGGGATGGGGGTAGTGGGAGGTTGGGGGAGGGGGGTGCAATGGGAGCGAAAAGGCCAAAATAGCTCGGAATGGCCTTTTTGTTCCCGAAATGCAACCAACAACAAATTAAAGCCTAACAATCTACATACTAGTTATATTATGCCTCATATAATCATGTTCAAAGAAAATTTGGGGTTGAATGACTTGATAAGTACATTTTGAGAGCGAAGAGGCCAAAATAGCCCAGAAATGGCCTCTTCGTTCCCGAAATGCAACCAACAACAAATCAAAGCCTAACAAATAATTCTTCTCCGAATCCTCCACCTTTTTACTTTTCTGAGCTTCATCATCAACCCTTTCCTCCCCTTTTTTCTTCTTGCTTCCGTCCCTTTTCTGAGCCCACAACTCTGGTCGAATCCCCTCTTTTTCCAAGTAAAGTCGTGACGCCTTAACATCTTTTGTCTTGCCCGGAATATTCATAAGTGTCGCGATAATAGCTTCACAAACATTCTTCTCTATGTGCATGACATCCAAACAATGTCTGACCTTTAGATCTTTCCAATATGGGAGTTTCCAAAAAATGGACTGTTTTTTCCATAATCCTGTAGGTCGATCAACCTCACTAGCAGGTTTACCAAAGACTGTTTCAATGCCCTTCACCTGATTATAAACTTCAGTACCAGTTAATGGTCTATGAGCAACTTCTTCTTCAACCGTCCCATCGAATGCCTTCTTCTTAAACCGATAGGGATGGTCGCGGCTGAGGAGCCTTCGTGTGCGCATATACACATGTTTGCAGCCCTTAAGGTGTGTAGATTTCATGTCATCTAAACAAATCGGGCAAGGTTGTTTTCCTTTAGTCTTATACCCAGATAAGTTCCCATAAGCTGGATAATCGTTCATAGTACAAAAAACATGGCACGTAGAGTGAACATCTCATTAGCATACGCATCAAATACTAACACTCCTTCGTTCCACATCTTCTGTAAATCTTCAACAAGCGGCTGAAGGTATACATCTATGTCATTTCCAGGTTGTTTGGGCCCCGATATAAGAAGCGACACATCATGTACTTGCGTTTCATGCACAACCAAGGAGGCAAGTTGTAAACCACTAAAACTACTGGCCATGTACTATGCTGCGAGCTGAGATTGCCAAAAGGGTTCATGCCATCCGTACATAATCCAAGCCTCAGATTCCTATCCTCATTACCAAATGACTTATGCACCCTGTGATAGTTTTCCACTCAGGCGAATCAGCCGGATGCTTGAGCAGACCGTCTTTCTTCCTACGATCTGCATGCCACCTCAAATTCTTCGCATCTCCTTTAATTGAGAACATGCGCTTAAATCTAGGTATTATGGGTAGATACCACAACACCTTGGCTGGTGGTCCTTCACTACCTCCAGCTCCTTCACGCTTGTACCTCGACAATCCACAACGTGGACACTCATGTAAATGCTCATACTCATTACGATAAAGCACACAATCGTTAGGACAAGCATGTATCCGCTCGTACTCTAAACCCAAAGGACACATCAGCTTCTTCGCATAATAGTACGACTTTGGCAGTTCATTTCCATCAGGGAGCATCTCAGCTAAAACTTCCAACAACGATGTGAAACTAGAGTCCGTCCAACCAGCGTTCGACTTAATGTTGAACAGTGTTCCACCCGCGGAAAGTTTGGTGTACTTTGTACAACCTGGATACAACGGCTATTTAGCAGCCTGATACATAGACTCAAAAATACGAGGTCGTCTACACGACTGATCTTCAACCTCGTGTATCATCTCGTCTACCCGATCCCTATCTTCATAATCCAAATTCTCATCCCCTAACTCATCATCATCCTTCTTTTTTTCTTCACATACATCATTCTTTACCCCAGAGCTTCCCATATACCTCCCCGCTCACCATGCCAAACCATCACGTGGTATTGAGGCATAAACCCACGGCGAAAGACATGCTCCCTAACCACATGTATACTACTAACCTTGCTCACATTTCTACAATCCAAACAAGGACAATAAAACGACTGCTCCAGAGGATGTTTGATATTCTAATGCACTTCTACAGAATTCCGAGACCCCATTCACAAACTCAATCGATTCACGACTACCATACATCCAAGTACGATCCATCTCATTCAAGAAGACCACCTCTAATAATTAAACACAACATTCATTATAATGCATCAATCATTATTAAAGTACATACACTCACATATTCAAATCACACACGTATACAAAGCTAAGATAGTGACATGTTCAATTGTATGCATGCAGTCAAGGTCCTTATCACTCCAACCTAACCCATCCTTGGACGTCTAATCTCACTAGTGAATATATGCCAACTTTTCAATTCTAAGGAAAATCCGGCAGCATTTCCCTACAGTTCTCCAAGTCACAATGTAGATAATTGCTTATCTACATATGTACCCAGAGAACAATGTAGAGAAACGATAAGCCAAGATGAATTGAAAAGAAGACACACATTCACCACCTAAGTGAGATCAAACGTCCAAGAACAGTCCCAAACCGGGGACTATTCAAGACTTACTCCTAATGAGTAAGTCTTGAACGGGTATCTAGGCATATATGATGATGATTCAAACAACTTGTAGATTTCATATATATAGCTAAATCACATTGCGTTTTCATAAATCTCATATCAACAAATATATATACATTATAAAAATACATATATACATCATAAATTATCATAACTTAATCAATTTGAAGCAATACAACTTTGTCTACATGTTAAACTAGTTACCTCTTATCACCAACGACGAGCAATGAAGAGAGAAGAGATAGTTGGACTTTAATCTGCCTTCCTAAGCCTCTTCTTCCTAGCATTAACAAAACCCACATTGCACATTAATCATTTAATTCAATAATTAAAAAAAAAAAACTTAAAAACAAAATTAATTCATACCTAATTAACCACTCAAATGATGGAGAAGAGAAGAGAAGAGAATGGTGGCGGTTGCACGTGGTGGAGCAATGTGGCGCGCAAGGAGGTGGGCAATGTGGTGCGCAAGATGGTGGGCGCAACAGTGGTGCGCAAGGTGGTGGGGCGCAGCAGTGGTGCGCAAGGTGTTGGGCGCAGCAATGTCGTCGTGTAAACTCAGTGGTGGTGGAGCAGTGGTGGTGTTAGGGCTCAAATATTTTCGTTCGTAATTCTCTAAGGGAGGAAAGTGGGAAAAATAGAATGAGTATGGGGGTATACTGTACATGCGCGCTTCAATTACAAAAAAAAAAAATTGAACGAAGGGTTGCGCGCTTTTAAAAAAGCGCAGCCCTTCACTTAGTAGGGCTACGCTTTACGAAAAAGCGCAGCCCTTCTCAAAGTGAAGGGCTGCGCTTTTTTAAAAGCGCATCCCTTCTAATGTCAGAAGGGCTGCGCTTTTTCAAAAAGCGCAGCCCTGCTGACTGAAGGGTTGCGCTTTTCTTCAAAAGCGCAGCCCTACTGACTGAAGGGTTGCGCTTTTCTTCAAAAGTGCAGCCCTTTTGTTATGTAGGGTTGTGCTTTTTTAGAAAAGCACAGCCCTTCATTAATAGGGCTGCACTTTTTGAAAAAGCTTAGCCTTCCTGCACAGCCCTTCCTTTTTTTTCCCTAGTGTTAGGTCGTTGTTGTTAGCCATCCTACTTCGTGACCTAAAAGTAATATAACTCTGCTTTAGGTTACAGTATAACTTATATGCCCATCTAAGAAGGCGACATTTGATTTGATCAATCAAGATCACATCAACAAACAATTTCTCAAACAATTCCAAGTACAACATAAAATGTTCTATAGTAACCACATAATGATTCATGGAGAAAATAGTCACCTCAAAACATACAAGTACAAGCAAGCAAGAACTTAGTCACATAACAAACAGATTTCGAACACGTGCCTAGAATAATTTCTTGCTCACTCGATTAAATAAATAATAGCTTTTATCCCTCCAAATAGTGTATTAATAAATAATTGTTACTATAACGTTATATTTTCCTAAAACAATGGTACTATGAAACAGCTCTAATCACTGCTGGCAAACGATCCAACATTATTATTAATATACTATATTGTTTCTCTAATCATAAAAATATAAATAATAACCTAAGGTACCACATTATCAACTTTGTCCTTAGATTCTTGGTATTGATTAGGCATGATGATCTCATCTTCAGCCTCATCTACATCCTCCTCATAGTAATCGACATATCTCCTTTGTCTTTTTGATCTCCTTGTGGGTTGAGGCTCTTCATCCTCAGACTCAGTCTTAGTTTCGTATCTGAAGAATGGACGATAAATGTCATGTCTTGGTCTGGCCCCTAGCATGGTCAAACTCCACCACAAGCTTATCGTCGCTGGTCAAACCTGATCTCAATACTCTACGCATAGTCCGTTAAACTGGTATAATCTTTATCATTAACAAGTATAACATCATCCTCAACTTCATCATCACTTAAGACAATGGGATTGTAGTAACTTCCAACTCTGGCATACATGGTTAAGGATCTACAACAACAGATATATTCCATAATATATTTAATACTCTACCTGTACGCATTCCCAACAATAAGAATAAAAGTTGCCATTAACATCATAGGCACAACAATGCAACACTAAGCTGGAAAGAAAGACATAACAGTTAGCAGGGAAGAAAAATAATCATGAATAGTTAGTAGGGAAGAAAAATAATAATATGCTGAACTAACTATTCAATGCAGACATATAATATTTCTATCCTACATGCCCTTCCTATACTATGCATTCTCACAATGCAACAAGTAGATCTTTAAAATAATGCAGAGGCTTTTTATAATTTCAAATAAAATAATAATACTAAGTGTCTTACTTCAAAAAAAATATTCGACTAATATAAATAAAAAATTTCGGACTTGTAAAAAAAAATTCGAACAATGAAATAAAAAAATAATAATTCGGACCATCTTAAAATTTTTATTTTTTTGGAACTTAAAGAAAATCCAAACAATAAATTCCTATTCTTAATCTAAGGTAAAAAAAAATTTCAAAACGAATAAGTAGGAGAAATTCTAAAAGTTTATTGAAATAACTAGTAAGTTAGTTAGACGCGTAAAAGTATTGAAAATAACCTAAAGCTTCGATACCACTTTATAATACCCCAATAATTCTCCCTTTTTCGATTTATCTTTACATTGTAAAACACAGAGAATTACCCAAGCATTATCGCCCGTGTGATAACGTATCGGCTTATTCATAATTTTACAGCGGAAACCATATAACAAAACTTCATACTTTAATATAATAAATAAATAAGTACTTAAAAACCAAACACACTATAAATGTCTACTTCAAACCAAACTTATTATAATATGTGTTTCAGGTAAAAACTTGTATTATGCGGGATGGATCGAGATTACGGTCAATGAGGGTCGGATGCTCGAAGATTGCTGGAAGACCTGCACAGGACGAGAGTTAGACTACCCCGGGGGTGGATCCGGGATCACCCCGCCAACGAGCAAGTAAGTTGATGTGTATTAATTGGGATCTGTGAAGTAGTTTGTCTAGAAGTTATTACCTTAATAAATGGGGATCTGCTCGATATTTATAGGTGTTGAAATGTGTGAAAAATGTCCCTGCCAGGTTGGCGTAGGATTTAAGACGGGTGGGTCCCATTGAGGGCTTGCCATGCTGGCAGAGGGCTTTGGAGCATGCGGTGGCCCACTAAGGATTATTGGGCCCAAACATTAGCCCCACGCGAAACATGTGGAAGGGGCCACTTCTAATGCCACGTGTTTTGCGAAAATTACCAGAACACCCTCTGTGGTTAGGTTTTCGGTCTATCTCGAGGGAGTGAGGGAACTTACTCAGGGTCTCCCAGGGGCCAATAGGCCCCAGGTAACTCGAGGATAGGGAGGACATCGCTCGAGGTTAGCCAGGGGCCAATGATCCCTAGGTAACTCGAGGGAGGGAGGACCTCGCTCAAGGTTACCCAGGGGCCAATGAGCCCTAGGTAACTCGAGGAAGTGAAGGACCTCGCTCGAGGTTACCCAGGGGCCAATGAGCCCCAAGTAACTCGAGGAAGTGAAGGACCTTGCTCGAGGTTACCCAGGGGCCAATGAGCCCCAAGTAACTCGAGGAAGCGAGGAACCTCGCTCGAGGTTATCTAGGGGCCAATGAGCCCCAGGTAACTCGTGGATGGGAAGGACCTCGCTCGAGGTTACCTAGGGGCCAATGAGCCTCAAGTAACTCGAGGAAGTGAAGGGCCTCGCTCTTGGTTACCCAGGGGCCAATGAGCCCTAGGTAACTCGAGGAAGTGAAGAACCTCCCTCGAGGTTACCCAAGGGCCATGAGCCCCAGGTAACTCGAGGATGGGAAGGACCTTGCTCGAGGTTACCGAGGGGCCAATGAGTCCTGGGTAACTCCAGGAAATGGAGGGCCTCGCTGGAGGTTGCCCAGGGGCTGAGGAGCCTCAAGAAAATCGAGGGGTATGACACCATAGCTCTTGACGGGTGTCGATCTCGACGACGGCGATGGTCGAGATATCCTTCACTCGATCTGGGTGAAGTGCCTAAATGTAGGTCTTTGGCCTTCGTCTCAATGTGAATTACCCGAGGAGTTAGGGCTCTAGTAAAGAGAGATTCTTCGGGTGGAGCAGTTATACTCCAACACTTGATTCAGCTGGACTTCAGTCAAGTTCTAGGGTAGTTTCTGGAGACTGGTCCAAGGAGCTGGTGACATTGGGCCTATTGAGAAGCCCAATTTTTTGTACTTTGGGGGGTTTCTGAGCCCGTCGGATATTAACCGTCCTTTTCAGGCAATCTATATAAACAAAGATAAGTACTTTATTTTGTATCATTGCATGCTCTGATCCTCTTGAGACCTCGCCCTTTTCTTTGCACAATCTCGATGGCCATGAAGGTTGATTCTTATACTTCGAGTTGGGGATGGATCTCGAGAGCACTTCTTTGATTAAGGTACAATCATTTCCCTTTGCTTCTTTGTTTAACTTTCTAATGGACCGTTGTAGATGGAGCCCCCTGCTGAAGGATACCGAGGGGACCCCACCTCCCTTGCTAGAACCCTTGTTCGATGGGATTTTGATAGGAGGGGTCCCCGTGGTGTCCGCGGCCTTCGAGTGTCTGGATCCCACTTAGGTCTTCGATGCTCTACCTTACTCGAGTGACGTTGCGTCCATAGTTTCTGATTGGGAGGAGGAGTTAAATAACCCCCCTTACTCTGTCACCATTGCTCGACCTCGGGCCATAAGAGTTACTTAGATGATCCTCTCAATAATCAGGTCGTTCGAGTGATGGAGGGAAGCAGTGAGGGCAACTCTCTTACCGCGAGTACGAGTGGCAGATATGAGGAAACAGTGACTCTGCCTCGAGGGATAGCTCATTTCCACCTTCGAGGACCGTTTATGGACTTTTTGACGAGGAATCTCTGATTCCTCTAGAGCTCTATCTTTATTAAACACCCATACGCCCTTTACATACCAGAACCTACAGAGACAATCAGTACCCCCCCGACGGGTTGTATCGCACTGTATAAGGCGCATCTCGAGATAGAACTGAGGTTTTCGCTGGACCCTTTCATAGTCGAGGTGCTCTCCTCCTATACTCTGGCCTTATGCCAGCTTATGCCCAACAGTATGGGCTCGATGGCGGGCTTCTTGGCCATTTGTAATATGATGGGTGTAAAGCCCTCTTTAGTCCTTTGGAGGAATATGGTGAAGCTCGTCATCATGTCCGCCACCTCGAATGGAGAAGGCTGATGGACCTTCCAAGTCCGTCACCCCTACAAGATCGTTGGTGTTATTCCCTCGAATCAACAGTTCTTTCGTACCGAATTCATGTACGTATATCGGGCCGATCAGTGGGATTTCCCAGTGGTTGCTCTACTGGAGGGCCCAAACTTGTGGCTGAATAGGTCTGTGCCTCGAATGACAAAGGAAGAGGCCAGGGTATCCATCTACTGCCCTCCTACTAAATCTGCTATTGTCACCACTCGAGGGACGGACGAAAGGAGTGATGTGGCCACGGAAGACGCCCCTAGGTCGAAAGGGGACTCCCCTAGATCGAAGGGGAAGTCTGTTGAGGTGTCAGAGACAGGGGACATATCTCCTACTCGAGTGGATGACTCTCCTGTCCCAAAAAAGTGGAAGACATCTGAGCCAGAACCCGACACCCGGGACTTCACAGAGAAGACCACCCTCGAGAAGGCCGCCCTTGTTGATTCGGTGGTCAAGCGGTTCATCTCGAAGCCGGACATCAGGGTAATTCGAGAACTCTTTGAAGAGGAAGAGGTCGAGAAGCTTCATTCTTCTTGGATTGACGTAAGTTAGTCATTTTTGGTTTGTTTATTCAATTTTGTGATCTAGTACTAACTCTTCTTTATCTTTCAGCGCTCAATTCGTATGGCGGTGATGAGTCATCGTCATACTACTGGCTTACCCAAGCTTCGAGAGGGGCTACAGGCGCAAATCGATCTGGCCACCGAACGGGGGGAAGAGGTCGAGAGGCTTAACAAGAGCCTCGAAGAGGAGAAGAAACGCTGGGCCGAAGAGAAGGCTGCCTTATAGCAAAATGTCTTGGACTCGGTGAGTCAACGGGATAGCATTTTGCGCACCCGGGACCTCATAATCCAGGAATGGAAGGGCTCGAAGGCGGGTCGAGACTTCGCGGCAGACATGGGTTTAGAGGCAGCTGAGGTGGCCGCTCTAGAGGCCGTGGGGAAACTCTACGAAGCCTTCAAGAAGGTACACCCCTTGGCTGAATGGGAGGCGGTCGAGGCAGATTAAAATTCGACCGTTGACGCCGAATTTCATGCGGGCAACGACTCCGATGCAGAGTTCCAAGTGGACGATGCTATTAACATAGGGGATCTTCTTGGAGGGGACGCTCCACAGATCGAGGAGGGACCCTTGGCTGCCGAGGCGCCCGACGCCCGAGGGGGAGAGGTCCATGAGGAGAACTCGGGGGTGCGAGAGGACTCGAGCGACGTCTCCTCCTCCGAGAGTGATGACAAAGAGGGTGTATTCGAGACTTCGGACAGTGAAACCTCGAGCAGCTGTCCTTAGCTTTGTACCTACTATAGCTTTTGCCTTTTGCCTTTCCTTGAATGTATTTAGTAAAGCCCTGAGTGGCTCTTAGGATGTAATGCTTCTTTTGATGAAATGAAGATTGATTGTTTTTTGGCCTATCTTTTCATGACTTGTTTTCTTATACTTGGTTATTCGATGTATGGCATGCTTCGAGACTTAGGACTTTCCAGCTTAGACTTGGAGATCCATGACTTATGCGAGCGCGTCGCGCATGAGGCTTCTTTTCTGGGCTTTAACACGTGGGAGCCCATTGGAGGGCAAGTAATTAATGCCATTTTTGGGGAACTGTGATCTGACTTGCCTATAAGTACGGACAACAGTCCTGCAGTATTCATAATCTCATCCTTTTTTCTTCTCTCTCTTAAAACTTTATTTCACCCCCTCTTTCTTAACTTCGACCAGTAATGTCTCAACCTCTGATTAATGTCGAGGTGCGTGTTCTCAGAAACATTATGTATGATACCTAGATAGAAGGTACACAGTAAAAAACTTAGAAAGACTGACATCAAAAACAATGGATATATTGGAAAGAAAAACGCCGACACATCCTCAATTTACACTGAAGTGCTTTTAAAATGTCAATCACAAGTCTTGGCTCATTGCTATTATATGAAGTTACCTCTCTAATCATCGACTCTCTTCTCATCCTAGCAAGGCCTATTCAAGCCCCATAATACCTCTATATAGGTGGTGTTGGAGCACTTGTTTCCCATTCAAGTTTACAATGGCCAAATTCTGGCTGAATAGCATTTGCTTCTTGTGAAATGTTGCAGAACTACTACTAGTTGCCAGTGTGCTGACAACCACCTTCAAATCCATGTAATCAAGGATTTTCGTTATTTCTAGTATGTAATGAGTCAGTCATTCCCTTGAATATCTTATTGAACAGATGATGATATCGTTCCTCCATTAATCAAGAATTTTTATTTTTGGAAAATATATCACAGGAGTTGAATCATATTTAACCATCTCGATTTCACCTCTCTGGAAAGTAGCATCTATAATTTAAGAGTATATGATTATAACTAGGCTACTCCCATAAGACAAAATAGTACTCCTAGGAAGAGGCATGATCCTCTTACAAAAATTAACAGTGACCAGGTGCTAATTTTTGAAGCAATGGTGCAACAGATTAGGCAAAACTTCCATAGAGTGGGAGCTCGAAACACAATATCTGAATTCTTGTGTAGGCAACAACAGAACTTTAAACAAATAAAAATAACAATAAAACAAGAACAATACAAGTCGTACTCAAATTGAAGAGTATATGAAAGGGTTTTTGATTGTGAAATTCGAAAACCCTAACTTTTATATATGCAAACAGGACTCAACTAGAAAGATAAAATCTCGCACTCAAGACTAGAAATATCACAACATAATTCTCCCGAAAAACATAACGGAAGAGAAAACATTGCAAAAATAAGAGACCATCTATTATGTGCTGCAATACCTATGTATACATGATATAATTTCTTTGAAACATCAATCAAATTCATGAAGTAGATCTAAACCACCGTCAGTTGTGAACGCTAGTGAAGCTTCCAGGGCAGAAGCTATCTACAACATGATAGAAGAAGACTTTGAGAAACGATTGAACAAACTAATTAATTCGAGTAATTCAGAAGAACCTAGAAATTAGTAGAAAATAAAACCTGAAGGAGTTTGGGAGGTTGATTAAAGAAACAACGAGGTCGACGCCTTGTGATTCAACTGCAGCGTACTTGAGGGGGACGAAGGAGGGAGCGAAGGACGACGGAGAGAGGGACGGCGGAGGAGTACGGTACCCGGGTCGAGAGAGCGATAGACTTGGGAGGGAGGGAAGGGCTGATGAGGAGGGCCGATAAATTAAATTGTTTTAGTATTACGCGTAAGTACTACTTTCATGAATTGATATAAGAGAGGGTCCAAATTAAGTGCTCGGGTTGATTAGTCAACCGGAGCAATTTGATGTCAAATGCTCCGGTTAACTAATCAACCCAAGCACTTGTGAATATTTTTTACTAAAATTTTCACAAATGCTCGGGTTGATAAGTCAATCGGAGCATTTGACAAGTAGCAAAAGCGGATTTTTCCACTAATGTTTTCTGAGTTTCATCATCAAGGCTTTCCTCCACTACTTTATTTCTTCTTCCTTCCGTACCTTTTTTGAGCCCACAACTATGGTCGAAGCCCCTATTTTTCCAAGTAAAGTCGTGACCCCTTAACATCTTTTGTCTTGCCCGGAATATTCATAAGTGTCGCAAGAATAGCTTCACAAACATTCTTCTCTATGTGCATGACATCCAAACAATGTCTGGCCTTTAGATCTTTCCAATATGGGAGTTTCCGAAAAATGGACTCCTTTTTCCATCCTGTAGGTCGATCAACCTCACTAGCAGGTTTACCAAAGATTTTTTCAATGCCCTTCACCTGATTATAACTTTAGTACCAGTTAATGGTGTATGAGCAACTTCTTCTTCAACCGTCCCATCGAATGCCTTCTTCTTAAGCCGATACGGACGGTTGCGTCTGAGGAGCCTTCGTGTGCGCATATACACATGTTTGCAGCCCTTAAGGTGTGTAGATTTCATGACATCTAAACAAATTGGGCAGGGTTGTTTCCTCTAGTCTTATACCCAGATAAGTTCCCATAAGCTGGATAATCTTTCATAGTACAAAAAACCATGGCACGCAAAGTGAACATCTCATTAGCATACGCATCAAATACTAGCACCCGTTCGTTGCACATCTTCTTTAAATCTTCAACAAGCGGCTGGAGGTATACATCTATGTCATTTCCAGGTTGTTTCGGCCCTGATATAAGAAGTGACAGCATCATTTACTTGCGTTTCATGCCCAACCAAGGAGGCAAGTTATAAGCCACTAAAACTATTGGCCATGTACTGTGCTGCGAACTGAGATTGCCAAAAGGGTTCATGCCATCCGTACATAACCCAAGCCTCAGATTCCTATCCTTATTACCAAATTCTTTATGTACCCTGTTGATACTTTTCCACTCAGGCGAATCAGCCGGATGCTTGAGCAGACCGTCTTTCTTCCTACGATCTGCATGCCGCCTCAAATTCTTCGCATCTCCTTTAATTGAGAACATGCGCTTAAATCTAGGTATTATGGGTAGATACCACAACAACTTAGGTGGTGATCCTTAACTACCTCCAGCTCCTTCACACTTGTACCTCGACAATCCACAACAAGGACACTCATGTAAATGCTCATACTCATTACGATAAAGCACACAATCGTTAGGACAAGCATGTATCCGCTCGTACTCTAAACCAAAGGACACATCAGTTTCTTGCATAATAGTACGACTTTGGCAGTTCATTTCCATCAGGGAGCATTCAGCTAAAACTTCCAACAACGATGTGAAATAGAGTCCGTCCAACCAGCTTCGACTTAATGTTGAACAGTGTTATCACCGCAGAAAGTTTAGTGTACTTTGTACAACCTGGATACAACGGCTTTTCAGCAGCCTCAGACACAGACTCAAAAATACGAGCTCGTTTACACGACTGATCTTTAACCTCGTATATCATCTCGTCTACCCGATCCCTATCATCATCTGCAAACTCATCATCCCAATTCTCATCCCCTAACTCATCATCCTTATTTTCTTCACACACATCGTTTGGTACTCTGGAGCTTCCTATATACCTCCCCTACTCACCATGTCAAACCCATACGTTGTATTGAGGCCTAAACCCACGGCGAAAGACATGCTCCCTAACAACATGTATACTAGTAACCTTGCTCACATTTCTACAATTGACACAAGGACAATAAAAGTCGACTGCTCCAGAGGATGTTTGATATTGTAATGCAGCTGTACAGAATTCCGAGACCTCTTTCACAAACTCAATCGATTCACGACTACCATACATCCAAGTACGATCCATCGCATTCAAGAAGACCTTTAATATCAATTCAACACAACCATTTATTATAATGCATCAATCATTATTAAGTACATACACTCACATATTCAAATCACACATGTATAGAGCAAGCTAAGATAGTGACATGTTTAATTGTATGCATGCAGCCGAAGGTCCTTATCACTCCAACCTAACCCATCCTTAGGCGTCTAATCTCACTAGTGGATATATGCCAACTTTTCAATTCTAAGGAAAATCTGGCAGCATTTCCCTATAGTTCTCCAAGTACACAATGTAGATGATTGCTTATCTACATATGTACCCAGAGAAGAATGTAGATAAACGATAAGCCAAGAATTTCCTCAGAATTGAAAACAAGACACATTCACCACCTAAGTGAGATCAAACGTCCAAGAACAGTCCCAAACCGGGGACTATTCAAGACTTACTCCTAATGAGTAAGTCTTGAACGGGTATCTAGGCATATGATGATGATTCAAACAACTTGTAGATTTCATAGATAAATTACATTGCATTTTTATACAATCTCCTATCAAGAAAAATACATACACTAAACAAATAAATCTACCTCCCCAACCCTCCCCCACCCCATGTCATCCCTCCCCTCCCCCCCCCTGCCCAGCATCCTCAGCCCTGCCCTACCCCCTGCCAGCCCTCCCTCTCCCATTGCCAGCCCTCCCCTACCCCCTACCAGCCCTCCCCCACCACCTGCCTAGCACCCCCACCCCAACCTACCCTCCCTCAGCCCTCCCCCACCCCCTACAATCACTGTTTCAGCTAATACAAGCACATTTTACAACAAAAAATAGAAATTGATTTCAAATTCCAATGAAATTAAACAAAAATTAGAGAAATGTAAACAAGGAGAGAGAGTGAGAGGGATTTACCGAAAGAGAGTAAGAGAACGGATGCTGCACAAACAATGCAGTAGTGAAGGAGAGAAGAGAAGAAGGAGAGCAAGGTGGTGCGCAAGGTGGTGCAGCTGCGTGGTGGTGGCGCACTGGTGGTGGGTCAATGTGGTGGCGGAGGTAGTGTTCACGCAAGGAAGGAGAACTTCGCTCGTAAATTTTGTCTGATGGAGGGAAATTGAAATGAGGGTACTGTATTGTGTGCGCGCAATTAATTAGAATAAAAATAAATAAAAATTAAGGGTTACGCTTATACCAAAAACTGCAGCCCTTCATGTATGAAGGATTACGGTTTTTTGAGATAATCGCACCCCTTCACTAATAAGGCTACGGTAGCCCAAAAATCGCAGCTCTTCTTTCAGTAAGAATGGCTGCGTTTTCTTGTTAATCGTAACCCTTCATACAAGAAGGGCTGCGTTTTAAACAAAATGCAGCCCTTCCAGCGCCTTCGTTTTTTTCCTCTAGTGTCACCAAAATGGGTCATCACAGGATCAATAACGTAAAGCCCTGATCACAAACACAAACAAAGCACGTAATCAGCAAAGATGGGTACTACATACTAAAACATAAGTATTCCTAACATGATACTAAATAAATAACATGCAGGGAAAAATAATAATATTAATCATTAAACATTCTTCAAACAATTTTTACTGCACTACACTCTAAACATATTTTTATTACTTCAATGGAATAGTTATTGGACTTAAGTTGTCCTACCACCAATGCCTTCATTAAGAAGACAAAATGGGTCATCACAGGATCAATAACGCAAAGCCATGATCACAAACACAAACAAAGCACGTAATCAGCAAAGCTGGGTACTACATACTAAAACATAAGTATTCCTAACATGATACTAAATAAATAACATGCAGGGAAAAATAATAATATTAATCATTAAACATTCTGCAAACAACTTTTACTGCAGTACACTCTAAACATATTTTTATTACTTCAATGGAATAGTTATTGGACTTAAGTTGTCCTACCACCAATGCCTTCATTAAGAAGACGAAATACAGGAGCTACCACGTATTCCAAAATGACCTACGATATCGAGGAACCTTAAAAAATAATAATAGGGATGGTGATCAATCCATCTCCCAGAAAAACCTTGGGCTACCACCATGTACTCCAACTCCTAAAGTCCAACTCTAGACGTGCACCAGACTAAAGTCTACAACTATCCTCGTTACACTTTACGTTAATTACAAATTATTACTTATTATGACACACATACAAGCAATATAGAAATAAAAAATCAAGCATTTACAACTGAACTTCTTTTATCTTAGGATTTCATAAGTGATCACAACTTACAACCCAAGATTACTTTCTTTTAAATCGCAATCCTTCTTATTTGTTGAACCTAGCCAACAATCCAACTTACCTTTAAAAAAGGCATAATTTATCAACTTATCAAATAAGGCCCACAGTCCTCATAAAGTAGTGAAAATAATACTTATAAGGGAACACATGAATAACATGATTCAATCTCTATAACATATATTAATTCCCCATGTGAATTAATAAATGAAGTTCACATCCACATGTTAGCATCAATAAATCCATACAAACATGACAATCTTTAACTCATAATAAATCTCATAATTAACATGCTTGCTCACATGCATAAAATATGTAGAAATCAATCATACCACAAATCATATGAACTTATAAAGTTCCTATACATGATACTACAACTTTTCTCCTTAAATCATGATGCTAATCACATAGCACAAAGGTATGTACGTACCTTGTGTAAACTAGTCGGCAGACCACTTTTAATCCTTTAAAAGTCTTTTACAGAATAATCTCCGCCTATAAATCAATATAAACTAAAATCAATACTCTTAAATAAAAATACGACAACTTTAAAATATTTAAAATCCCCTTTAAACATATTCAAAAGTTGATTTTACTGTCAAAACATCAATTACTTTTAATTCCTAGCATAATACTACCATACTAGTAATTAAAATTCTTAAAAGTCCATTAATAAAGTCTTTTATGAAATTCCAGCAACTTATAAAATCATGAAACCTTAGTTAAACATATGTAAACATGTTTAAATTCATAATCTAAACTAATCTCATAGTATACAATATGCTACTATGGTTTTCTATTAATTAACACCCTAAACATCCATGCTTTAAGGATTAAAACTTCAATCTAACAATAATAAACAAATCTGAATTTTTATTCTTATAATATGTAATATATACGAATCAAGATTATTTATGAAAACAGTAAATTAAAACCAATAATCATGATTAACATTAAAATAAAGCTTAAAACATAGTCTTTCATGGAATCTTGAGGAAGAAGAAAAGAAATTAACCAACAAGGAAAGAACAAGGAAGGCGTCAAAATAGAAGACCCACGGCGGCAGCAGCGGCGCACGAATCTTGGAGATTTTGAAGACTTTGTGACGTTTCTTATTGAGGAAGAAACGTTACTTGAAGAAGAAGAAAAGACTAGAGAGAGAAAATGAAAAAACGTGAGGAGAGAGAAATACAAGGCAGCCGTGTGGTTTGTGGAAGAAGAGAGAAAATATATTCTTTGTGTGGGGTAAAATAATTGGGTATTAAGATATTTAAAAGGAGGATTCCTTTTAGGCTTAGGAAAAGGAGATTGGGCTCAATTAAAATTGATGATGAATAGGATAAATAAATTAGAACTCCTAACATCAATAGAACTCATTTTTCCTAATCTACTTAGAATTTAAGTTCCTCAAGTCGGCTTAGACTTCTTTCCAAATCAAGTTAGTATTTCAACCCTTTTTTCAAAACATGTCTAAATAAAATATTTTTAACTTTCTTAAATCCTTAAATAATTTCATTTGACTTTTAAAATATTCAACCTTCTTTAAATAATCAAATCACTTAAAACTAAATTATATATAAATATAAATATATAAATGCTAAAATATATTTATAAAATTCTTTAAAATTATGGGGGATTACAATGGTGATGTTATTTACAGCTCCACTATCCACACACATACGCCAAGTACCATCCTTTTGAGGTACTAACAAAGCTGGAACAGCACAAGGGCTTTTACTTTCACGAACATACCCTCAATCAATTAGCTCTTATACTGGACTTTATAGCTCCATAGACTCTTCAGGAGTGCATCTATATGCAGCCTTATTTGGGAGAGTGGCTCCTGGCACCAAATCAATGGCATGTTTAATGCCTCTAATAGGTGGAAGCCCAGGTGAGAGTTAATCCGGAAACACATCTTCAAACGCTTCTAGAAGTGCAGCCAAGGTGGGATCCTATGGGGGATCCTTGGGTGGTGTTGCCTCCCTAAGGTACAACGCATACCCTACGCAACCATCCTTTATCTCCCTCTCAAACTCGGCTCCTGTTAAGAAGAGATTGGTCATGCTTATTTCCTTAGTTGGCGCCACCTTAAGAGGAAGTGGTTTCAACCTATAACGCTTATTTCCAACCATAACTGAGTAGGTATTGCATTTTCCAGCATGATTAACATTCCTAGCCCACTGCCATGGTCTTCCCAACAAAATAGAACAAGCATCCATGGGAATAACATTGCACCACAACTCTTCCTTGTAATCTCCAATAGAAAACGCTACAAGTGCTTGTTTCTTCACCTTAATTGGCGCATGGTCATTAAGCCAATTCAAGGCATAAGGCTTTGCATGATCCCTACTAGCAGTTTGAGGATGTTCACCATCTTAGAAGAAGCTAAATTTGCACACGACCCACTATCAATGATAAGATTGCACGCTCTACCATTCACTAAGGCCCTTGTATAAAACAAATTCTCCTTTTGCTCCTCTTCTTCCTCCGATGGTTGGGATTCTACCCTAAGCAATCTCCTCAAAATCAATGTATCCTTGTCTGTAACAGCCTCTTGAATCTCTTGATCATTCCATCTCTCATCATCCTCAAAGTCAGACTCCCCTTCTTTAATTTCCTCCTCTTCCTCAAGGCATGCACGTTCCTCGTCTTACCTTTGTTGAGCAAGGAAGTTAACTAGGGTCCTATGATCTTTAGAGGAAATAATGACCTTTTGTGGGCAATCACGTGAGATATGACCAAAACCTTGACATTTATAGCATTGTTTCTTAGCCAAGGCAGCATGTTCCGGGCTAATATAGATTTTTGGCTTTGGTTTAGGGTCGAATTTAGATGAGGAGGATGGTGGTTATGTAGATTGGTTATAGGTAGGCTTATTTTTGTAGGAAGTGGAATAGGAGCTGCTAGAGTACATTTTCTCCTTACCCTTACTGAGCTCCCTTTATTGCTTTTCAAATCTCTCCGGCAACCTAAGTACATCATAAAAATAATGTAGTTAGACGTTTCTACCTTATTGGCTATGGAAGGCCTCAATCCGGTGATAAAACGTCGAATCTTCATCTCCTCTTTCTCGTCCAACTCACATAATATACACAACTTCTCAAACTCATTGGTATACTCAGCCACACTCTTGGGGTTTTGTTGAATTTGGTTGAGCTTTAAGAACTGTTCTTGAAGATATTCACGTGGGATGAATCTATTCTTGAGTTGCCTCTTCAATTCAGACCAAGTATCAATCCTAGGATCACCATCCCGAATTCGCTTGTTCCTCAAGCTTTCGAACCATATACTAGCATATCTAGTAATCTTCAAGTGTGCAACTTTGAATGCCTTTTGTTCATCGAAACCTTTATAGTCCATAAGTTTTTCAAATTGTCGAATCCATTCTTGGAGATCCTTAACGTCTCTTTCACCAGTAAACTCCTTCAACTCCATGAGTTTGAAGTCTCTATCACTCTCAAAGGCGTTCTTATTGGTAGCTCCCTAGTTGGGCGCCCTCGTTCTCCTTGTTGCTCCCAATTTCCAGCAAAAGATTCAACCTTTCGGTTGGTATTTTGTATGGTTTCTTTCATGGAGGTAAAACTTTCATTAAAATCCCTCATCATATTCGTCATCATCTCCTGCAACTCTTCTCGAGTTATAGGAGTCCCCATATTCAAGAAAGTCTCAACAAACTGACCTAAATTAGGAAATTCGTAACTTCCTCAACACACAACCAAAACTTGTGAAATTTGGACACAATCTAGATTTTTATTTTTTAAGGTTTCAGTTAAAAGTTCGTAGCCAAATTTGTTTTCAAGTGTTGGTAATCCTTGTTTTAATATACATGTTCTTGATTCCAGCGATTCTTGCACGCCTTCAAAGAACAATCTCGAAACTATATCAAACCGCCTCTAAACTTCGTGAAATTTCAACAAAATAAACTAGACAAGATGTAGTCCAGTTTCGGATCAAAAATCTTCAAAAAATTCGAAATATGCTGGGAATTCGAGGCCCCCAAATTTGCTGCAAATTCGGGATGAATTCAGGCTGTAAAAACAAGCGTCGCCCTAGGATCTTGGGCAAGGCTCTGATACCACTTGATGTGGAACTTGATGCTCCATATGGTTGTGGAGGTTTCTTGATTAAAAGAAACGATTATGGATTGTATTTGAAGATGAAGATGGAGTGAATCTTGAAGGCAACGACTTCAAGTTTGGAACAAAGGCAAAGACTTTAATCCACTAGTAAAGATAGTCTTTGAACTTTATCTCAAGTTTGCTCAGCAATACTCTCAATATTTCTTACTTAATAATCAACAATGTCTATCTCCCATTATTATGAAACAAACGAATATATATAATACATCCTAAGTCCTAATCTAACTAGAGTTAGAACAAGTCTAATCCAACCAGAATTAGAATAACTAGACTCCTAATCCACTTTGGATTAGTTACAACTACATAAACTCCCAATCCACTTTGGATTAGAATAAACGACTCCTAACCAACTTGAATCATGTAAAATCCATCGTTTTAAGAACGTAGGCAAAACTATGACTCCTACTAAAATAAAATAACATCAAAACATGAAATGAAACTATTAGAGTAATAACATGACACACGTCTACTCTATACAAGTCCAAGTAACACAAGAACAACTTGGCCAAATGACAATCCAAGCTCTAATGCGACCAAGTCTTCCCTGTCAAGCTCCTCATTAGTTGCCTTGGCCAACAATGTCTTGCTAAATGCTTTACCACTTCTAGTAAAACTTGGCGCCTCATGATCCGTATCAAGGGGATGGTATGGGTTCGGGATTTTGTTTGGCGAATGGAGGATTAGAGGGAGGTTTTTGGGTATTGGTCCTTTGATGTGGAGCTTGATAAGTGTTGGACCCTTGTGAGGGTAAACCACCTTGGTTATAACTTTGGTTATACCCTTGCGCATACCCTTGGTTCTGAGCTTGGTTGTACCCTTGTTGAGGTTGGTTGAAGCCTTGGGTGTAGTTTTGTTGAGGTTGTCTCCAATCCCCTTGTTGATTGCTTCTATACCCTTGGTTCCCTTGATATCCATCTCCTTTAGAATTTATCGTCGCCACATGTTGTGAATGGGTACCTCCACAATAAGAAGTATGATGGTTAGTACCACCACAAATATCACAAGAAAAAGAATTTACATGTGAAGGATTAGATGAGACAAGATTGATCTTTGAGAGCTTCTTGTCAAGTTTGTCCATCTTGGCTTGAATTTGATCCATGGGGTATAATTCAAACTTCCCGCTCTTCTTGGGTTGAACACCTCTTTGTCGTCCACTCCATGAATAGTTCTCGATCACTTCCTCTATAGTGGATTCAAGTTGCTCTTACGGGATCTTAGAAAGTTGACCTCCCGCTCCAAGATCAAGGCCATCATAGAAAAACTGCATGAGGTTTTTATTGAACTCATGGTGGGGACACAAACGGATCATCTATTTACACCACTCCCAAGCTTCCGCAGGCGTCTCATTGCTCTCTTGTTCAAATGAGGAGATCTTCCTCCTTATGTTTGTCGTCTTCCACTCCATGCTGTAAAATGGCAATTGTGAATTCTTCCCATGTAGTGAGGGAATTAGCAGGCAAGCTCTTTAGCCATGATTTTGCCTTTCCGGTAAGAGAAGATCGGAACAAATGCATCTTACTTTAGTCAGGGGAGACTTGATTTATTGTTATCATAGAACAAATCTCAAGAAAACATGTCAAGATGTCAAGAGGATCCTCATCCGAACCCCCACAAAATGGCTCTGCTTTCACCATCCGAGTATACTGAGGATGAATGCTGATCTTTGTAGTGGTGGTGGGGACTCGAATACCACCTTGAAGAACATAGGAACCCGAATTTCCGAAATCCCTAAAGAGTTGTGGATTTGCTTGCACCATTTCTGCTTCAACTTCACTTGTTGAACTTGAGACTGGTGAAGATGGCTCGGAACCCTGAGATAAATTTTCCAAATTTTTCCGAAGCTTTCGCAATGTACGGTCAATTTCAGGATCTAAAGGCAAAGTGCGTGAACTATGATTTCTTCTTCTCATGTAACACAACAAAGCTAAGTAGAGGATCAACAAATAACAAGAACTAGCAAATAACACGAATTATATATCAAATAGGAAGACACTAGAGTTAAGGTTACTAGTATTAATAAGAATGGACAATGAATATTAATGCGATTGTGAAGTAACGGAGACGATTATGCAAGGTTTAGTTTTCCACTAAAATACTCGAGTCCTCTCTCGAATGGTCCTCAAGAATAATCACTTAATCAATCAACTAAATCCTCTCTCGAATGGTCTTTGGTCATTTTATTAAGAGATTCGATAAATTCGTAAACCCCTAATAAAAGATCCCCTTAATTTCTACCCAATATCTTGGCCTACAAATTAAGTTGATTCTTGGGGATGATAAAAGAGTTCAAAATTCGATTTAGGAACATTTGAATTCAAAATACCAAAGCATAAATGTGATCGATATCTATCTTAAGGTCTCAAAACACCAAGACCAATGCATAAACTTCTTTAAAACATCACAATCACATCAATAAAACATTTAAAACCTTAATCCATAATTTCACCCTAACCCTAGATAAGAAACTACTCACTAATCATGGATTCTGAGCAATTAAACATAAAACCTATGCCTAATCTAAGGCTAAACATGATTAAGAGATAATTAAACTAATAGAATTAACATTTATGAGACTATAAGAATGAAGAACAAGAACAACCACGAAATGAATGAGATAAAAACTAAAAATTCAAATTGAATTGAATGAAAAGTACCTTGAATGTTATCGGAATCACAAACTATGATTAATAAATCTCAATAGAAGTCAAGTGTTTATCTCTCTAGTATGAACCCTAATAATACTCTCTAAAAACTAGAATAAAGCATAAGTTTCTAAAACTAAAACAATACTATCGTTTTTAATGAAGGCTCGAATTTTTCTTTCCGGAAACAAAGGGTGCGGGCGCACCAATATCAGGTGCGAGCGACCTAACCTTTCTGCCTCAAACTTGGAATTTCTTCGTCAAATGGTGCGGACGCACGTTTGTGTGGTGCGGGTGCACCAATGTGGTGCAGGCGCACCTTATGCGTGGTGCGAGTGAACCAATGTGGTCTGTGTTTTGTTTTTAAAACTGTTGAAGGTGTGGGCGCACCATTGTGTGCGGGTGTCTCCAAACGCACCTCAAGCTCTCTCGGTTTCTCTAGCTCTCCCCCCTTAACCCTTATCTCACAATACTCGGCCCCGAAAAGGGTCATACCTGCAATGAAAACACGAGAAAATATGGTGAAAGCATATGTACTAGAAGTTCGATCAAAATAGATCGAAAATCTAGCAAAATGTCACTATGATCATTCAATGATCAAGTGAAGAAGTAGAAAGGGAAATGAGGAAAAAAGAGGGGAGAAAAGAGAATAAAGAGGACCAAACGAAACCAAAATAAAGGAGTTCATAAAGTGTGTTAGATACGAACTTATCAGTTGTATCGCTTTGGACGCTAAGAACGTTTCTTGTTGGATGTCGATTTCCTGTTGTCCACGTTCATAATTCGTTCCCTGCATGCATGTCTTCTTCCAAACAGATCTGAGCCAATGCTTTTGTAATACCCCTCATGATTGCTTTAAAGGGATTTAGCAGTCTATTCATTCCAACAAGATGCATCTTTCTTTTAGGGAGCTTATTTCCTTAGTTACTCCATCGTTAAGCGTGCTTGGCTGGGAGTAGTCTAGGGATGGGTGACCTCCTGGGAAGTTTCTCAGGGTGCGCATGAGTGAGGACAAAATGCGCCAGAAGAATTTATGTTGGTTATTGAGGACAATTGTTGCCCTGGATGCGCATTGGTGACAATATACTCGACTCCGTATGGGTCGGGGTGTTACAAATGGTATTAGAGCAATCCTGCGACCGCGTGTTGGGGCGACCCTAAGGCCGTCAGGCTGAATATTAGGAGTCCTCAGGCGCCTAGTGGGGGAGGATTCTGGGGCTGCATTGTCATAAGGTCATTGTGGCAAAATATGTGGAGTCCTCAAGCGCAACGAGGGAGTTGCTGTTCTCAAGTGGGGGTGTATGTAATACCCCTCATGATTGCTTTAAAGGGATTTAGTAGGCTACTCATTCCAACAAGATGCATCTTTCTTTTAGGGAGCTTATTTCCTTAGTTACTCTGTAGTTAAGCGTGCTTGGCTGGGAGTAGTCTAGGGATGTGTGACCTCCTGGGAACTTTCTCAAGGTGCGCATGAGTGAGGACAAAATGCGCCAGAAGAATTTATGTTGGTTATTGAGGACAGTTGTTGCCCTGGATGTGCATTGGTGACAATATACTCGACTCCGTATGGGTCGGGGTGTTACCGCTTTGTGAGTTCACGTCGGAATGATTCAATAGCATTCTTGACGTCATAATTTGGAATCAACATCTTTTCCTTGTTAGACCTGTGGGCAAACTCTTTCAAACATCAGATTTTTGCACAATTCAATGTAAGTCACTAGGTTATTTTTCCATTTAACGACTACTAGCAAATAGCAAATTTAACGTGTTAGAAAAATTGGGCAAAAGAAGAGATAGAGTCGTTGCCAAGATGGATAAACCATTGTAGAGCTAGTCCATTAAATGTTGAACCAAAGCCTTTTGCACATACGCGGCTCTCGCATGTTTCGAGAGATTAAGATAGTCCCATCCGTTGTTTGTACAGAGAAACATGGTCACTAGGATCGGTACTACCATCATACAACTTCATGGTAGGGACCGACAAGCGCTTATGAACTTCAATCATGGCAATGGCGTCGGAGAATGGAGAATCAGCGTAATTGTTTGGCGTTGCCTTCTCCATCAGATGTGGGACACCAGGGAATTTGACAATCATATCTTTTAATTGTTGTAGATGTAATTGGATAAGATCATTTGTGGCAAGTTGTTGCTGCGGCTTGTCATATCCCATGAGAGCGTCGCATCATCTCCTTGATCATCACCATACACGGGGACGTTAGTGCCAATGGGTGTATCAAACGTATGCTAGGTTGAGCATCTTGGAGATGACTTTAACATTACGACGACGAGGTCCTTTTGCATTTTGAGCTGCCATCTCTAGGCTTTGGTTTTTCATACATGAAGCGACGCAACTGTTTTGCAGTTCAACCATGACATCTTTAAGGTGGTTGAGTTTGTCAAACACAAAAAAGGGAACATGAAAATAAATAAAAAAAGGAGGGGGAAAATATAATAATTGTTATAAAAATCTTAATGAGAACCCCACGGTGGCCACCAAATTGTTTTTGCTTTGTTTGTAATAGGTACTTAACGGTTTGAGAGCCAACAACAAGAGTATTGTATGATCAAGATAAATATAAAGCAATAAGGAATTGAAATGCGAATAAGTAAAAGATTAAGCAACACAAACAAATGGTGACATAAGAACCCAAATGGACAGAAAAAACCGCGGGCGATTCTTGTGATCACGTATCCACTACGACAATGAGGTTTTCCATACATATGTTTACCACTAAAACTGTAATTGAGCTTTGCAGAGAATATGAATGTAGAGAGAGAGAGTACAAGCTGATCAGTAGTATAGATTAGTGAGAGCTGAGTGAATAGTTTAGGTTACACTTTTCGACTTCTATTTATATTTAACCTAATAACCTCCTTTGTAGCCGTCATTTGATCTTCCCCCAAAGAAGGACGTGCCCTTCCTGTCTCAACTGCTTCCTCTCTTGCATACAAGTTATTAGCGGGTTCGCAAGTCTCACCCTTCTCAACTTCTTGTGAAAACACGCCACTTATCCTGTTATTTCAAAATCAATTACTTACCACCAAAGTGTGATTTTGGGGGTAAACACCATTTACAAATAATCTCCACCAAAAACAAAGTATAAGAAAGGCTTTTTTGTCCAACTATCTTACTTATACTCTTTTTTTGCGAGAAACTACCTTATTCTTAAAATTTTGTACAAAACTACCTTTGTTACGGTATTGTTTGTTGACAACTACCTAACAAACTTTTTGTGACATTTGACAGTACAAGTCACAAGACATGTACATGAGTTCTACTCACCACAAAACTATAATAAAATGTCAGAAAAAGTTTTTATGTAGTGGTTAACAAACAAAAACGCAATGAAAGTAGTTTTGTACAAAAAATTGTAAATAAGATAGTTATGGACAAAAATCCTATAGTAAATGATAGTGAAAGAAGCAAAAAAGTGATAAAACAAGGATCCCATTGTCAAATTTTAAAAATCAGTTTGCCATTTTACCTGTATGCCATCAGGGCAGACCATTCCTAAACAACTCGAAGCATGGATCGGGCCCGGACACTAGTTTATACAAATATATTAAAAGTCGTGCGTGAGAATATGTACACGCCACGTGACACCTCTGTTAGTAAACTAGAATGATCCAATATGTACATATGTCATGTTAATTAACAAAATTAAAATTAGCTTGCAACAATATTGGAACATATAAGTTCTTGATATTATACATGACACAATTACCATGTCAACCAACTTTTAATCATACTTTAAGTGTTCACATTATTATATTTGTACTTTTTAAATGTTGAGTTTTCCTTAATATATATTAATGGAAATAGAAAAAAATACATATCAAATTCGAAAAATAATACTAATTCGGATCAACGTCCAGGCCCAAACACTAGTTTTCAAAGCACGCAACGTGATCAAACTTCAAACCCACTCGCGATCTCGCATAATGTTGCAACGGACACCAAAATCTCAAATGTTAACGGCTACTCAAATTTGTTTACTCTTTGTGACTTTTCCACTTACACTAAACTCCTCTTCTGCAAATTCTTTCTGAATCAAAAATTCTTTCTTCTGCAAATTCTTTCTCCAAAACACATCAAGATTCTTGTGAAAGAATGTGGCCCAAAGGAAACAACGATGATAATTTACAAACGGTATCAAAGGGATTTTACACCCCACCCCCAAAATGGAATTCAAGACCTCCATTTTCTCCAAAAACATGGATGTCAGAGGAAAAGAAGAAGAATACTTATTCTTCCCCATTCAAATCTGAACCTTTTCATGTCATTTACAAAGTCCCTTCTGGTGATTCTCCCTACGTCAAGGCCAAACACGTTCAGGTTTCTCTCTACTCAAATTCTAATTTTTTTTTTTTTTTTTTTTTTTTTTTTTTTGCGTTAATTGGTGACATTGATGACTATATCCAGCCAGTAATATTTCTTTTTCACTCTAAATACGTATTTTTGTACCGTATTTGTATACCCTTTCCCTCACTCTCCCTCGTTATTTCCATTAGTGTATAAAAAATTCTTGGTTTATTTTTACTTCCTCTGTTTCTTGATTGATTATGCTTGTTTGCGAGTTTGAATTTTATCAATTATCTATGGAATTCGGCCACAATGCATTTCTATGTGTTATACGTATATTGAATTGTGCGTTGTTGGTGTGATTTCACGATGTTTGTGTTTGTTTCCTTTTTTCTTTTGTTTTGAGAAAAAGAAAACATTCTCTTGGACTTTGTAGTTAAAATTTCCATTGATTTAAGCAAAATTTCATATTCTTTGCTCTTCTTTCGATTTTTTTGGGTGACTTATTAATTCTCTATTTCTTTCTTTTTGAATTTTGGTCTTCGTGGTATTTGATTTGGCAAGTAGGTTTCCTTAAATTGTTATTCTGATTTTAAATAATAAAAAAATTGTGCATCATTTTAAGTAGATTTTTTGATTCTTTATATTTATATTCACTATTGATTTCATTTGTTCTGTTTGGTTTAGTTAGTGGGTTCCTTTTCATGATTTGTCTTGAAATGAGCATTGCTGGTGTTGAACAAATTAGCTCCGGAGTTAGTTATTGAATTTGAAAATTTTATTTAATCTTTGGGTGCAAAGTTGATAGAGAAGGACCCGAGCAGAGCGGTAGCCCTCTTTTGGAGTGCTATAAATTCGGGTGATCGAGTTGATAGTGCCTTGAAGGATATGGCAGTTGTGATGAAACAATTGAATAGATCGAATGAAGCCATTGAGGCTATAAAATCTTTCCGCCATCTATGCGCACCTGATTCTCAAGAATCTCTTGATAATGTGTTGGTGGAACTCTACAAGGTAAGCCTTACTCATGCCTTTGCTTATTACAAAATCTCCTGTCTGTTGTTTGTTCCCATTATTGAAGTAATAGACTAATAGCTATCAGCTTAAAGATTGAGTGGTCCAATTGTCATACCGGGCAATATAAGAAATTTACATGTTATTGCTCTAGAAATGTAGTGGAAGACAGAGTGTCCAAATGTATGTTGGTTTTTCTAGGATCTGTCACTTGTACTTGAGCTAAAATAGAGTCCTAGTAACATAGAATTGATCACCTTAGAGAGAGTGAGTGGCATACCATTTTGTTCTAAGACTCGGAGTTGCCAACATTGCAAGTTTTGCTTGTTACTGATCTATGACTGAGGTGCACTTATGATTAGTCGCTTGGGACCATAGGCTGTTTGTGGTTTTGTCTGTTTCAAAGACTTGTATTGGTTGACGATATAGTTTAGGTTATTGTTATCATCGCAGTGAAATGAAACATTATAGCCTCAATGATTGTTGGAATTCGGTAGGAAAACTAATATATTGGCTTACCATATTAGGATTCTAGTGGAATTTATTTCTTTTTTCTTGTGTGAGATTTGAGGCAATAGATTAGTTCTAGTTTGACATTGGACGAGCTAAAAAGATGCTCTGATAATAATTACAATACTTTGTTGCGATTTCCTAAGCTAAGTTTAATTTTAATGCTTGTCCATGTTTGTTTTATGTCTGCATGATTATTGTTTCTTTAGCGCTCAGGAAGGCTAGAAGACCAGATTGAGGTTCTTAAGCTTAAGCTGAAGCGAGTTGAAGAAGGCAATACTTTTGCGGGAAAGAGAGTAAAATTGGGAAGATCTCAGGGTAAGAAGGTCCACATAACAGTTGAGCAAGAATATGCAAGGTGGGATGTTACACTACATACATACTGTCATATTTCTTTAGTTTAAATATCTTTCCTAACTTCATACCTTGACTTATACAGGCTTTTGGGAAACTTGGCTTGGGCGTACTTGCAACAGAATGATTATAAAACTGCTGAGGAGTATTACAGGTAAGTTTTCTGCAACGAATGACATGGACTTATGAATCTGCCTTTCTTATTTCAGCATTTGTTGAGTGGGTCTAAGAAGTGTCTTTAACTTTGTTCAGGAAAGCTCTATCAATTGAGCCAGATAGGAACAAACAGTGCAATCTTGCCGTCTGCTTGATGTGCATGAACAGGCTAACTGAAGCTAAGTTTCTTCTTCAAGTAATTCGTGCTTCAGTCCCTGAAGGGCAAATGGACGAGTCTTATGCCAAGTCATTTGAGAGAGCATCCAATATGTTGGCTGAAAAGGAAAATCAACCAGATAAATCTATGTATGAAGTGGAAAAGGAGAATTGCTATGGAAATATTGGTTTCATCGACTCGTCTCGCAACAAAAATCCATATGAATCTGTCCGAAGCAATAGCAGAAAAGTTTCAGATGATCAACTTGATCAGACACTTGGAGCTTACTCTTGTGGCAAGAGCAATGTTGGAACTGGAGGTAACACTGCTGCCATTGATCATAATTCCAGCTGGAAAAGAACGTATACATCATCAGTTCAAGTACGAGGAATCCCCAAGAGTCCATTTACACAGCCCAAGAGGAGTATAACTCTCTTGGACAGTGAAAGAAATACAAAAGGAACATACAGGAATGATGTGGTTAGCTGCTTGCCTCGGAGACTCCAATTCGAGAATGCTGCTGCTTCAGATGTGAAAGGTACTTATTCCGAAACTGAGCAGCGTGGCAGTGTCAATATGTCGGAAGGTACAAATGCTCCGGACAGGACAATTTGTGTTGGCAGAAATGAGAATTTGGCCCCAACTGATTTGAGTGGTCGTAAGTTGTCAACATCAGCAACTGGTGTAAAAACAAATTTCTGTAGTGCTGAAATTGAGAGTAGGGATTCATGTGGTCCACATAATGAGGGGGTTTTCCCGCAATGTAGTGGTAAAAAGAGCTGGGCTGATATGGTTGAGGAAGATGAGAAAGAAATAATGCATCTTTTTGCAGGAGAGAATGTGGATATAAACACGTCAGTGCATGTTGAGGAAAGTTTAAGCAGTGAATTCCAATCTGTTAGTTTTAATGACAATGCTACTGTAGCAGCCAAGCAATCATTACCATGTTGTCCTTTGTTTTCTAACCAACAGCAGAAGCAAGACCAAGTGAAGACTAAGAGAAGTCACAGACTTCAGGTTTTCCAGGATATGACTCCAGAAAGCCCTAGAGCTTAAGAGACATAAAAATAGCACATTTTTTAAAGTTTGTCTCTACAATATTGATGTATTATTTCATTTTTTGATGCAACTTTTTGTTACTTTCATCTTCTGATGAAAATGGCGTAGATAACAAATTAACAATATGAAACAGAACATGGAAACTCTGAAAATTAATGAGTACCGTTGTACGGTGTTGCACCAAATTTAAGTAAAAATGAATGTGATTACGGTTATGTTGTTCAAGTTAGCCGCAAGTTATGAATGTTTTCAAGGTGCTTTCAATTGATTTAGGATTTTGAGGAAAATTAACAAAGCTTTAATAACAACTGTCCTCATTCTTCGTCCATTTTTAACTTTTAATTCCTTCTCAGGATTTAAGCGTTGGAAGTGTCATCAAGTGCTTGAAATAATAAATTATTTAATTTTAATTCTAATTGTAATTATCACGAGGCATCACTAAAAGTCAATTTGGTTATCCATATTAACATTTGGTCATCACTAACTAAACGTTGATCCAATATCCATTCCTCTCACGCTGATGCGGATGTACTTTGGTTGACTTTTACGGAAATCGAATAATCTTGAAAAAAAGATTGAATCTTTAAGGTTTTCGGTAAGTATAAAGGATAGAACAATTCGATCAAACACAAAGTAATTCACAAATTGGGTCTTGATTCACTCTCAAACACACATGTATTGAACAATCTGTCTTAAACCTCAAACACAAAGTAACTTATTCAAGGTTTAAATATCACAAAGAAGTGCGAAAATTTCCACAAAGAAGTGCAAAAATTTCCACAAAGAAAATCAAAACTATAATTTAATCTCATAAAATTATTCTTACTAGTGCCAAAAATCAGCTATATATAAAGACTACTAAACGGAAGACAACTCTTACTAGTAAAGCTAAAAAGATAACCAAAACAAAGAATCCTAACTAGCTTAAAATAAGTAAAACATATCCTAAGTTAGATATAAAACCTTGTAAGCAAAAATTCTACTACTACTAGAACTCTAACTTAGCCTTTACACAATTAGGACTACTAATCCATATAGAACTAGGACTACTAATCCAGATTAATGCAATTAAAATTACAAAATTTACTCCTAGTAGAACAGGAGTTGTAATTTTACTAGAACTAGGATTACACAAATCCTTACAGAACTAAGATTTTTAGTAATACTTCTAATAAATCAATAAAAACAACTTGGGAACCGAATTTAAATAAGAGAATTTCGTCCCTTAACAATTAAAACTATCACTAACATACTAATTATGACATAATGTAAGTAAAGAAAAACTCTAGAGAGAGAATAGGAAGAGAGAGAGAGGCTCTCAAGATGGGGTTTACAAACCCCCAACCGCCGGAACCACCCAACACATCTAACTCTCCTCTGATCTCCTCACGTCCTCAATCACCCATGACTACCAACGCTCCGACCTCACTCTGCACCGCTGTGTTTCGCAAACATCAAGTGAAGAAGAAGATGATTCACCTTCTTCAGCCACCTACCCAGCACAGATGCCGTGGCCGACACCTTCGAATTCCCCACCACCGACGCCGTAATTGGTGTTCAATCCAGGTAATTATTCTATCTCCTTTACTCAATTCATTAATCTTGATTAAGTATAATTTTGCACCAAGTTCTCTGAATTACAAAGAAATCAGGCCTAAAATTCAATCGCTCTCTGATATGATCAATTCCTTTTGGGGGTCGTCTGTTTTCAATATATATGTCAATGTATTGATCGTGGTTCATGGAATTCGCCTCAGGCTAGCAGCCACATATGGTGGTTTTGTCAAAATTCTCCATTGGCCATGTATTTTTATGGAATTCAATTTGACAGTATTGTAATAGTTGTATTTCAGTCCTGCTATACTAATTACTTTAGCATTCTTTACAATTGCATCTATCGGTTCACATCACAAGAATTAGTGGCTTATAAACCTGTTGTTATAATCGTATGTCATCTACCCCATGATAAATATGTTTTACATTGGTCGGAATGTATTTTCTTAGAGTGGGTTACTGCAATGAAAAAACATATCCGGTTTTTCTATCTGGAAACATCGGCACAATTAAGCCCAAAGAAGAAATCAGACCAAATTTCAAATTGCTATATATTATGATCAAAACTCCTTGTGGGTCTTCTGTTTTTAGTAGGTATGTCAGCTTAAACGATCGAATTTCATGGAATTCGCCTCAGTATGGTAGCTACCTATGGAGGTTTTGTCAAATTTATCAATTGGCCTTGTGTTCGTATGGAATTCAATTTGACATTGTTATACTAGTTGTCTTTCAGGCCTACAATACTAAGTATTGTTACTTTCTTTATAATTGTCGTTATATGCACATTCGATGCTACACCATCGGTTATATGTACACCTCCCAGTCAGGGAAATTAATGAAGGCTATAATTACATGGTACATGACATTGTTATATTTTTCTATGTGCCAAATCGTCACTTGCCACGACACCTCAATATGGGTGCGCTCTTGGATAAATATATTGTCATTGTTAAGCAATATAACACATATTGAAATGGTCTATGCTATTAGATTATCGCTCTATGAGTATCTAACCAGTGATTGGATAACTGACATAATTGGCTTGCAATTACTAATATGTATGAATTATCTCATGCCAAAGCCACGACACTGTAGAAAGATTGTTCTCTCTTTGCGATTGTATACGCATAAGTGTGATTGTGTTAATTGCCGCAACTCTGTGAGTAAATGTCAATTTACCATTATTGTGCCCGACTTTTGGGACTGGCGGATAGCCTTGCCCAGCATCATTCGATGCCTGTCTAGACACTTGTTGTCTTTGAAACGTTATATGCTGAATCACTGTGAAAACTACTGTGGGAGGCAATGCAAAGTACTTGAAAAGCTCATACATTGTCACACTATACGACTGATATATGTATTCAAAGTGAAACATAATTTTATTGTAACTCTATTATGGTTTTGGATTGGAACTCTCTATTATCCTTGCAATAGCTCTACGCGATTGGTTTTTGACCTAGCCCAAAATTCTGTGATGCCTACCGCAGGCATACGACGTTTGTCGACAATCGAATAGTATGTTGAATATATGTCTTCCATGAAAATTATTAGTTGGAATATTCAAGGTGCTAAAAAACATAATGCGTTTAGTGAGATTCTTTTTCTCACTCGAAAATACAAACCTGATATTGTAATTATACTTGAAACCATGAGCTCAAAAGTAAATCCGCAAAAGATTCTTTCTACCCTGGGTTTTGATGATATACTCATCATAGATCCGATTGGACATAGTGGTGGAATATGGATACTATGGAAAAATGACGCTTATTCTATTACGCCGCAAACATCATCACCTCGTTTGGCTCACTTTATAGTTCAAGAAAAATGCTCCTCTTTTACTTTTTGGCTTACTGGTATTTATGCTCCTGCCCAAAATATTGATAAAGCTCCATTTTGGAACAATGTAACTGAATTTTTCTCCAGTCTTCACCTTCCATGGTGCCTTATTGAAGATTTTAATGAACTCTCGCACATCAGTGACAAAAAAGGGGGGAATTTTGCCACCCCTCTACGTTGTCAAATTCTTTCGGACTTCCTTTTCTCTTGTCAGGCCCAAGATGTTTGCAGCCATTCGAATGTATTCTCTTGGAGAAAAAAACATAACGACCAGTATATATATGAAAAACTTGATCGTTGTTTAGTCTCTCCCCAATGGGCTTCAAAGTATCGAAACTCATTTCTTTAATATGATGCTTATACTTGCTCTGATCATGCACCTATAATATTAACTACAACTCAAATAAGACAATATAAGCCAGCCAGATTTCGGTTCCAAAATGCATGGACTAATGACCCTACTACAAGAAAAATTATTAGCAAATATTGGCACCGGCATCATTCACGTTCGCATTTTTATAATATAACCCGAAAACTTCAGTTTATTAAACAAGAACTGAAAATATGGGCAAGGAAAAAATTTGGACATGTCCAACAAAAACTGGAACAAAATCATACTAGATTAGAAAATGTCCAACAACAATTACTCCAGTTTCATAGCAATCCTCATATTGAGCAGCACTTAGGACGACTAGTTCGCCAACGAGAACGACTATTAACTTTCACCCAAAAGTTTTGGGGGAAATATTCTCGAAAATAATGGTTGACAAAAGGAGATCGTAACTCTGCATTTTTTCATTCCAAAATTACTGCTAAATTCAAACGTCAATGCATTTTGTGTATTAAAAATCATTTGAATCAATGGATCGATTCCCCGGATGAAATACACTATGCTTTTTTATCAGAATTTCAAGAACGCTTTCATTCTGCCCACCAGTGTCATCGGCATGTATCCACACCTTGCATCTCACCTATTGTCTCCGATACAGATAATTCACATTTAGTAGCTTCTGTTTCGGACAAAGAAATTAGAGACGCAATCTTTAGCATTGATCCCACAAAATCCCCAGGATCAGATGGTTATGGGTCTAAATTCTTCAACAATATTGGGATATTGTAGGTCCTGACATCTGCAAGCCATACATGATTTCTTCAATCATGGTCATCTATTGCGTAGTGTTAATCATACATTAATCACCTTGATACCGAAAATAGTACTCCTGAAAAGCCGAATCAATTCAGACTATCAGCTTATGCACCACATTATACAAAATTATATCAAAAATTTTAGTAGAACGTCTTCGGCGAATTCTTGTTAAAATTATCAGCCCATTTCAAAATGCATTTACTCCTGGAAGACTTATACATGATAATGTACTTATTGTTCAAGAAATCCTGAATATCTTTAATAAATCAAAAAGTAAAACGGGATGGTTTGCACTGAAATTAGATATGGAAAAAGCCTATGATCGTATCGAATGGGATTTTTAGCCCATGCTCTTAAAAGTTATGGTTTTCACCAACAATGGATCAAATGGATCATGCAATGCATCTCAATTGTCTCCTACTCACTCATCATCAATCAAGACACAACCTCTGTCTTCCACCCTTCTCGAGGACTTCGCCAAGGTGACCCTTTATCACCTTATCTTTTCATTTTATGTATGGATGTCCTCTGTCGACAACTGGATTGCAAGCAAAAAATTCAAAATCAGGAATTGGAATCAAACTTGCCCCACATTCGCAGATAATTCCAGGACTATTCTTTGCTGACGACGGCTTACTATTTTGTAAAGCTAACTTAGAGTCTGCTAATCGACTTAAAAATATTCTAGACTTTTTTTGCCTTAATTCAGGACAGTTAGTGAATTTTCATAAATCGATCATGTTTTCAAAACAAGTTCCGAATTCTAGACGTAGATCGATTGCTGGTATTTTTAATATGACCCCAAAGGTTTTTTTGGGAAGGTATTTGGGCGTTATATTCTCCAATTATAAGCCAATGCCTAGTGATTTCCACAACTTAGTACAAAAAATTGACAGCAAAATTAATTCTTGGCACAATCATTTTCTCTCGAAAGCTGGAAAATCAGTTCTTATTCAGAGTCATCTAGAATCATCCCCGGCTTATCTTATGGCAACAACTCAGCTTCCCAAGAAAATATGCTCTACAATAGATAATATCAACCGAAAGTTTTTCTGGCGATCCTCAACGAACTCTTCCGGACTACCCCTAATTGCATGGTCAAAAATTTGTCGTCCTAAAAAATATGGTGGGTTGAATTTTCGAAAAACGGCCATGTAAATGAAGCATACTTAGCTAAAATGGGATGGCGAATCCTTTCTGACCAACACTCTCTCTGGCCAACTCTTATGCGCCAAAAATATCTTCGGAATACTTCTTTCTTTGAATACAAAACTAAGTCACGAGATTCTCATATTTGGAAGTCCATTCTCCAATCTCGAGAGCTATTAAGGAAAGGAATACGTTGGAAAATTGGATCTGGAACAAATATTTATTTTTGGATTGACAACTGGTGTACTAATCAAAGCCTTATTGAAATGCTAAATCTTCAAAACACGGCTATTGATAATCTGCAACTTACTGTCAGTAGTGTCATTCTTCCATCTAGGCAATGGAATGTTTCTCTCCTTAATGAATTAGTTCCATCCCACATCGTCCACCTAATTTTGGGGATTCCTATCCCCAGTTATCCCACCGCAGATGTTCCTTGTTGGGGGCTTACTAGCTCTGGTGAATTTACTGTAAAAACAACCACCTGGCTCGCTCATGGAATTACTCCTCACAGTATTCCTTGGTCTTTTAACTGGATATGGAAGATTAATATAGCCCCTAAACTACAAATTTTTCTATGGCAATGTCTCAAAATGGCTTGCCATTAAAATCAATTAGCCAACCGTCAAATCACTAATGACGCTCTTTGTCCTCTTTGTAAATCTGATACTGAGACTCTTGACCATTTATTTTTCACATGTCCTCTAATTAGCCAATATTGGAACTCAAACTATATACGACCAAAAATCCGTTATATAGTGCCTTAAGATCTTATACAATGCCTAACGTATCTTCGTCCCTACCCGACGGCCTTACAAGTGTTTTGTTACAACTTGTGGAGAATTTGGAAGGAACAAAATTCAATTATCTTCGACGAAATTATGCTTAATTTAAATCGTATTTATTACAGAGCTTGGCATTTTTATTTGGAATGGACTAATTGAACTACGATGGATATTTCCTTTACTATATCTTCAATTCCTTATTGCAGGTCCCCTACTCCCATCACAGTTAGCTGGCAGCCTCCCCCCAGTTGCTTCAAGCTCAACTTTGATGGTTCAGTTATTGACTCATCAGCGCTGCCGGTGTTGCATTCGCAACTCCGAGGTCTTCTTGTGGCCGCTCAAGTTTATCGATTTGGCCAAACCTCAGCGCTCGTTGCTGAAGCCTGGGGCTTAAGAAATGGACTGATACTTGCCATCCAACAGCATATTCAAGATCTATATATTGAAGGAGATAATCAAGTAGTTATAAGGGTGCTGCAAGGGCATTATAATTGCCCCTGGACTATCCAAACCCTAATTGATGACATTCGATAATTGCTTCGTCATTTTAGTTTCTACACCATCAAGCATATTTTTCGAGAAGCTAATCGGGTAGCAGATCTTCTATCAAAAAAAGGTCACACTAGTTCCGCTGACTCGGTCGACGTGAATATCTCTACGGATCCTTTGTTAAAAAAATTAGTTCTTCTAGATTCGTTAGGAGTCTCCCTTGGGAGAAGGGTGTCCTAACTTTCATTATGTACCAAAAAAAAAAAAAAAAAATACTACTTATGACATTGAATTATAAGATGTTCCAACCCCAATAATTAAATAGAGCTACTCATTTAATTATCTTGAATCTCCTTATCACATCCATAGCACACGCACTTCGTGTTTTTTGTGTTAGGTTGAGTGCCCTCTCCTCAATCCTTTCCTCTCACAACCTCTCCAGTTCTCCTTCTCCTCTCTCACCACCCCTCTCACCAAGGCAACCACCACCCTCTCTCTACCTCATTACTTGTTACCCACTATCTAGCAGCCACGAATGACGACTCACCAATCCCTTGTCGCTTGTCACCCACCAACCACCATCCTCGAAAAATGGTGTAGCTTGTTGCTCGTCACTCACCAAGTCACCAACCACCACCATCGAAAAATGACGGTCTGATCTTTCCTTTCTCTATGTTCATCCGTCTTATGGAGTTGTGGAATGTACGCGACAAAAAAGTTCAGATCTAAATCTTAGATTACTACTTAAGATCAAGGTTTGTTCTTCTTGAAATTCACACAAAATTTTTTAACACTCCATCCTTTTACACAATAACAATAAAGAAAGTGCAACCAAAATATAAACGATAAAAGAAATATCGCCAAGACGGATATTATTACTCTAAGGTTCAACTAAACATTATTATAAAGGAAATACCATCATAACATACTAATAACCTCAAATGAGGTCATCCTTCCATGATAAAAACAACTAGAAAAACAAAGTACAAACGTATCATCCAAAATTTCTTGTGCTAAAACAACCACCAAAAAATAATTCACTTCACTCCTATAAGAGTAAAAGTCTTTCTATAGTCCTCATAGATATCATCTATTATAACAAACACAAGCTTAATAAAACTTTCAAAACACAGTTCACATGCCCACACTGTAATAAATCTAGCATTCGAAACCATATGCATTTATAAGAAAAACAACAAATATCCACAATCAATGAGGAGTAACTAACAGTTCTTCCAGAATATCTAGCATATAGATAGCATTAGAAAATAATATTTAATCATAAAGATAACATCATAATTGTAGGCATTTTCTTATTCACCTATGCGGGATGAGCATGTATTTGACTATTTCATTGTAAAGGTTTTATTTTGAAAAAACGAGGTCACCAACAAGTCTTCAAAGGAAGACTCATAAACATAATTGGATATTGGGAATCACAGGGACAACATAGCGATTGATTTCATGAAGATTTTCCCAGCAATGAACCATAAATTGAGTTTGGGGGAGACAGTACAAACACGGGCATGAACCACATTCACCCTTTGTTGGGCTCTACTTAATATCGATTTATATCGAGTTCTATGCAAAAGAATAACCAAATAATATTTTCATACATCCTTAAGATAATTAGTCTAGGTTGGTTCATGAAACACATGAAAAAACTATTGTTTTTAGTGATATGTTATTAAGCAATCAAATTTGTAGGATTGTCTATTATGAAAATCTTAATTCACTCAAGAAAATATGTCCTTCACTAGTGGAAAAAAGCTCATGGCTATCGAGATAAAGCTTGTTAAAGAGGTGTGATTCTATGTTGGACAACATTGTCGAATCTAGCAAAAAATCAATTGAAACATTAGGTCCGATTAATAATAATCAAAATCACTCTTGCATGATACATAACCAATGATTATGATGATTGGGACTTGGATGAGAACCCCATAGTAGAGGACCCATGTATTGAGAAAGCTTACACTATAGAGTATAATAATAATGTTGAAGAACTATTTGATGAGACTTTTGTTTCTACTCCTCCTCTTCACATTCCCTTTTTAAGGAAACTGAAACTCGATTTAGTTCTTTCCTTCCCCATTTTATTCCATCTCCTCAAAGTTTCGCCATTAGAAAAGTCTTTTGCCTCTATAAATCTTTACAAGACTCAAATGGAAGTCACTGAGGATATGATCGACCTTAAATTTTACAAGGACCATGAAAAGGAAAGCTCACAGTTTTCTTATTTTTATTTGAATTTTGATGTTTATTCTTCTTACTTTCCAGGATTCTCTCGAAAATCTCATTATTTTCGGTACTCATATCTTGGTAAGCATATAAACGCATTAAAATTTATGTATGCTCTTTTTTTTAGATTTTACCTATTCATAAATCCATTGTGAAATGTGTGCTAATGCTTATGACAAACTACTGAGATCTTTGTCAAATTATTTAGTGGAAAATTCTAGCTAATGATCCTAAAAGAGCATTTTGCAAGAGTTATTATGAGACAGTTATCCTTATCTTATTTGGTTACGATTTTTGTTTGATTTTGTGCCCTTGCTTCCTCCCTTACTTTCTTTTTGCTTGTAACCTCCAAGGACGAAGTTTGTATTTACCTTGGGGGAGTTAGCATATGTTTTCTCCATCTCAACATTTTCTTCCTCCTCTTTGTAAGTAGGTTCATATTAGTGTAACTTCATGTTAGGTTTGCATAGAAAAAACTAACAAAAAAATTTGCTTTTTCTTTTCTTATATTTTTCTCTTTTTTATAATACATTTAGATTAGTTTGGTTACATGCATGATATGTTCCTAAGAGTGTTCATAACTTGATTGAAAGACTTTTCTTGCATTCGACTTGATGGTTTTGGATGCCTCGTTGTGAGTTTATAAGGTGATCTTTGAGACCGGTAACTCTTGGTAGAGTATTTTTGAAATTAAGTAGGTTGATTGGATTGCCTAAGCCCTTGTATGATGAATCCTGAAGGAGGCCATGAACCTCGTAAGACTCAATTACAACCCTCACCATTGATCGCCTAATTTGTGACTTGCAGTTTATCTCCATAAGATTGCATATGACTAAACTAAATAGAAGAATGATTTAGGGCATTTCTTTTTGCTAGAGATAGGAGCTCAAAAGCCACAAAGCTTTTTTACTGACATAATTTTCGGCTTCTCAACCCATCTAAGCCTCTATATCCTATTTTTTTCTTAACCCTTATAATAATTCATGTGCAAACTTTCCTCAAAGTGGAGTACATGTCTAGTTTGTGTTCAGTTGAGTTGTATTGATACTAAGTCTTTGGTTGAAAGTAAGTTAATGTGCTTGTATAATTGCAAAAGATGAAGAAAAATGCGAGAAAAGAAACGAAAAGAAAGATCTTATTGTTTCATTTGGATTTCTATTGATAGAAAATAAAGAGAGCTAATTGATGAGCAAAATGAAAACTACGTTCAAAAAAGTGAAAATCAAACTGAAAAAGAAAAAAATGTTATGTTTGAGATTTCAAATTGAAATGGTGTTAGGACTAGCTTTGGGGGAGTTTTTTTTCCCTAGATTACTCCGCTTTACCCTTTTTGCACCACATTCCCAAATTGATATCCTCTCCTTTAAGCAAGCCCCGCTACAACCTCAATAAAGTCCCTTTTGAAAGCTAGACTATTCTTGGTCAATTTAATAGTAGTAGGTCATCCAAATATAGTAGAGGCAAGCTAATATGGTTGAGCATCCTTAGGGAGGATTCAAACTCGGGATTTGGAAGTGGAGATGAATGAGAAATCACTCCTAGAAAGCCTAGCTTTCAAGAAGACCCGGTTGATCGGTGGATTTTTTCTCGTATGTTACTCTTATGTTTCCTAGTCATATTTCCTCTTGTGTTTAGTTGGTCTCCTAAATCTTGTTATGATCGCATTTAGTTTGTATGTCATGCTTGTAGCTTTGTATTTAGAGCATTTAGACTAGTGTGTTGAATGATTTTCTCCTCTGATTCTCATTCTTGGTTTACTCGAGGACAAGTAAAATTCTAAGCATGAGGGAGTTTGATAAGTGCGTTTCTAATGCACTTTATGTGCTCCTTTTAGCTTTGTTTTGATCCTTTGTCTCCTCTTTCTTCCCTCTTATTCTCCCTTTTACCCTTCTATTTCATTCACTTAACATTGTTGATCATATTGACATTTTGCTAGATTTTCAATCATTTTGATTGAATTTTCAAGTATGTTTGCTTTCACCCTATTTTTCCATGTTTATAATATAGGTAGAACTACCTAAGATGGCTACGAGTTGTAGAGTTGACAAAGGGAGCAATGAAAATAAAGCACACATTAAAAAATGGTGCGCTTGCACCATGCTCCATGTCGCTCCCACGGAGAAGCACTTTGATAAACAGGATTTCCAAACCATAAATCAGATGAAGGTAATTCTAGTTGGACGTGAAATCTCACTTTGATAGCTTTCCAAAAACTGATCATAAGCCTGATTTGCATATAAAATGAAGAAGTTATGTTCTTTTAAAGTTGAACTGTCTGACGAGAGCAGAACCAATTGTGCGCCCACATCGCTTACAATGGTGCGCCCGCACCTTTTTGCGAATGGAATAACTTGGAGACAGAAAGGTTGTGCGCCTGCACCTTTTATTTCCATCAAAAATTTATAACGTCTCATGCCTATCAAAAGAATTTTATGTTTTATTTTCAAGGGGATGGTTTTATGCTAGTAATTAGGGAGTTATTCTAACATTCCTCTTAGGGAGAAAAACTCATTTTTTTGTCTTACATTTTGAGATTTAGAGACTAAAGTTGGTGATTTTCTACACATTCAAGGTACTTTATAAAATTTCCTAGTTTTCAGCTTTACTCATCTTTGCGATTATTAATCTTTTCTCTTCCATAATATTAGTTCTCTTTTATTATAGTTTCATACTTTCTTACTTTCATCAGATTAACATCCCTTAATCATGTTTAGCCCTAGATTATTTATAAATTTCATGTTTCTATGCTTAGAATCCATGATTAGTGAGTAGTCTCTTATATATGTAGGATTAGGGTGAAAGTATGGATTAAAATTTTCATGTATTGCTAATGTGATTGTGATGATCTAAAGATAGTTATGCATTGATCTTGGTGTTTTGAGGCCTTAGGATAGATATTGATCACATTTATGCTTTGGTATTTTGATTTCAAATGTTCTTAATCGAATTTTTAACTCTTTTATCATCCCCATGGATCAACTGAATTTCTAGGCCAAGTTACTAGGTAGAAAATAAAGGGGATCCTTGCATAGGGGTTTTTCATATTCATTGGATCTCTTAAGGAAAAAATAATAGGAATAATCCCACCTTTAGGTGGTCGATTTAAAACAGTCCCAGCTTTGGGTTAACTCAATAAAATCCCACCTTTTATCTTATCTCCTTAAAATGGTCTCCATTTACCAGTTACTTGTTGGTAACCTATAAAATCTTTAATAGAGGTCACTTTTCAGCTAACTCTCATTAATGATCTTAGCTTTAAACAAAAGAAAAAAAATCGGGCCAGATGTTCATCTTCTTCTCTCTTCATTTCTGTTGAAGCTTGTGGAAATCCCCAGAATTTTGAAGGCTTGCACATTTTGAAAGGGATAATCAGGTTAATTTTCTTCAGGTCTTCTTTGCGGATCTTTAAAAAAATTCGTGTGAATTATTCCCCAACATGTTCTGCGTTTTTAGTCCCCATGTTAGGGTGGAAAAATTATAAAACTTGAACAATTATGTGAATAAAGTAGTAATATCCGTGTTGCATTTTTATAAAAAAATTAATGCTAGTTGCTATTTTCCAAGAAATGTCTAGTTGTTTAATTTTTCTTGCAATACACTTATGATATACTTTGATTGTGGAAGTAAATGTTTGGTTTAGTGCATAAACATGATATTGATTGCGGTGTTGGCTTTTTCTTTATTGTTGTTATTGTTTGGAGTAGGTTGATAGTTGAATATTAGGTTACGTTCAATGGATACAACCATATTAAGGTTTTGGCATGGTGGGAACTTTAAACCTACAAAAAATGTATTTAGGAGGGGAAGGTAAAACATTTTTGGTAGATCCAGATGAACTTTTCTAGTGGTGGATTGACGAACTAACTAAGAAATGTGGGAATTAGAAGAGTATTTGTGAAGTGCACTATTTACTTCATGGGCTACATTTAGAGGAAGGATTGAAAAGAGTTTATGATGATAATGAGGCTAGGTAGATGACCGCAATGTTTGTTAAAAAGGGGTTCCTTGACATGTATGTGGTTCATGGTCTTCGTGAGCCAGATTTATTGCCTACTGCACTCGAGTACCCCACAATTCCTGAAGCGAGTGTTGGTTTTGAGGTTGTTCACAAAGGGGGCTAAGAAGCTGACCCCAAGGAGAGTACCTAATAAGAAAGCTAATAACCCAACTCCTTCACATAACATCATTCCACCACAAGCCTTAAATAACACCCTACCAATTACATCAGCAACACAAGCTAAAAGCACACCACCATCAGTAGCCCAAACCAACAACACCCTACCATATTCTTCTCCTACAGACACCAGTAACACCCCACCAGCTTATTATGCTGCATACACACAACACCGCACCAACTTCTACTCCTGCACACACCGTCAACACCCCACTAATGTCATCTCCTGCAAAGACTTACAACAACCCACCACTTTCGTCTCTTGCATGCACCAACAACCGTCCACCACCATCTTTTCCTGCACACACCAACAAAAGTTCACCACCTAATAAATCTAGGGTTAAGTGTAAAAATGTGCTTGAAGGTTAGGAATAGGAAGATCCCAGACCAGATAGTCCACTTGGATGGCAAGTATTGATTGGTGATATTATAGTGAAGAGAAGAATACTGATTCATATTATAAAGCAGAACCTGATAGTGATTTTGAGGCTGAAAATGTAGGTGGGTTTGATGCAACTGACTCTAATTGTGAGACAGAAGATGATGGTGAATATGAATATGGAGAGCATGTAGAGGATGAAGGTGAATTTGAGGAGCAAGAGGACTTATTTATAGATGAGTTTGTGGGGTTTGAAGGAGATATTAAAGATAATGATGATGATGAGTTTAGAGCTACTTTCGATAGGGTGAGGGAGAGTAATGAAAAGCTGTTAAAACTTGCATAAGAACTATTAAAAGATGTAGCGAAAGGTAGACTAGGGGACAACAAAAAGAAGGGGGTGAATCTGGTCCACAAGGTGGGGAAAAAACATAGAAGTGTTGTCTGAATATGAAGATTCAAAGAATGAGCTAGACACTCCACCTGACAGTGATGAGGAGGACACACCAACTATTAGGAAAGCTAGAAGTAGGATTTTGGTCAGCCAAAACACGGACTTTTTAACAATTTAGTTGAAGATTAGGCAAATATTTTGTACTAGATCTCATTTTAAGAAGGTTGTTGCTAAGTATGCTATTATGCATATGAGATGATGGTTGTGTTTGTTAAGTGAAGAATGTCCATAAGAGAACCTTACTTTCATATAATTCTATTTGTGTAGCGATATTAGTTCAATTAGTAATGAAGGCTGATTGATTTAATATTGTTTTATTTGGAATTGACGAGCAATGATAGTATTTCATAAATGATAACAATGTTATCAAGATTAACATAATTAAGTTTAAAAGCTAAAAATCAGTTCATGTATGGATGTCCTAAATGTTGCTATAGTTATCGAATTTATTTATGAATTGAATCAGCTTGATGTCTTGGTTTCAGTATTATAATGGTGAAGAAACAATGGTCTGGGTAAAAGTTGTAAATTGTAATTTTGTCAAAGGCTTTTATGATTAAAAAAATCAATCTATAATTACCTAGATACCGAGTTGAGTTAGTCTCATTGAAGAGATATTGTCAATTCCATTAGTAAGTAGTTTATATTAGGAAGAGTAAATTTCTTAATGTATCTAAATGGAATGCAATGATGTGTGTAAGTGATTAGTTATATTGTAATACTCCGTAATTTTTAGTAATTTAATATTTACATTTTAAGAAAAATTTTAGTTTTTAAAAAGGTTTTATCTACTAAAAAGCCTTATTACTTATTAGAAAGGCTTTTATAAGAAAGATTTTGGGTATTTAAAATAAAGGAAAAATTGACAATAGAGGTCTGAACTTTGGGTGATAATTTTTAAAAGGTCTGAACTATTGATTAACCTGTGTAGGTCCCAACTTTAGGGGGTCTTAACTTTTAGCGGGCCTCGACGACTTAAAATTGAAGATTTTTTTAAAAATCTCACCTAGTTCCTACATCACTCCCTCAATTAACCCTTCTGATGTGACCCAAGTTTTACAGGTGATGACCTACTAAGCCAGTTTTAAGTCACTAAAGCCCGCTAAAAGTTAAGACCCCCTAAAGTTGGGACCTACACAGGTTAATCAATAGTTCAGACCTTTTAAAAATTATCACCCAAAGTTCAGACCTCTATTGTCAATTTTTCCTAAAATAAATTTTAGCCCAAATGAATTTTGGACCTAACTTTTCTAAGTTTTACATTCAAGTAGTTCGTTCAAAATAAAAATCTTTTGAAAACCATTCCAAAAAGGTTTGCAAAAAGAAAAGAAAAAAAAAAGATTTAAAGAAATTGCAAAAAAAAAAGAAAAAAAGATTTATAAAAAGAAAAAGGAAAAAAAAGAAAAAAAAATTCACCGCATCATCTCATGCGGTTGTGATGAAGTTTGGTTACTTACGTTATTTTTTTTATCTTTTAATTATTTTATCTTTAGATAATGATGTATTATGGGATAATTTATATCTTTTCCTAATCTTACTTGGATAATCGTAAATATTAGTTATATCCTAGCTAGATTAGTTCCTTTTCCCTATATTTATCTTTTAGTTTCCTATTCCTATTCCGATCTATTTATCCAACTAGTATAAATAGGGGTCTACACCCATCATATTCTTCATACCAAATTTGAGAAATAAATCTCTTTTCTCAAGTTTAAACACTCTCTCTTAGCCTACCTTTCGTTTTCTCCCTAGTAATTATTAATTTTCAAGGTGCGTGTATTTCTAGATCTTTAATAATTCTTTTGCAAGTATATTATCATGTTTTTAGGAAAATATTTTGGATTGAAATACATGATTTAATGAGTTTTACTATGAACTGCATTTGTTTTATATGAACATGTTTGAATGTTTACAAATTTTTTTATGAACTTTAAATTAGGTCTTTCGTTTAATATATTTATAAAGTTTGATCTTTGAATTTATATTCAAATATTTTAGACGAAGTTTGATCTTTTGATTCATTTTTAAATATTTAAAAAGGAGTGTTTTTGAACTATTATTTTTTTCCAAAGGTTAACCTTTGAGCGACTTATATATTATTTATGCCTTTATTAACTTAACTTAGCTTAAGTTACCTTAGCTTAACTTATCTTAGCTTAACTTAACCTAAATTAACTTAACTTAACTTAACTTACCTTAACATAGCTTAGCTTAACTTAACTTAACTTAACTTAACTTACTTTAACTTAGCTTAGCTTAACTTAGCTTAGCTTAGCTTAACTTAACTTAACTTAGCTTAACTTAGCTCAACTTAGCTTAACTTAGCTCAACTTAGCTTAACTTAGCTCAACTTAACTCAACTTAACTCAACTTAGCTTAACTTAACTTAACTTAACTTAACTTAACTTAACTTAACTTAACTTAACTTAACTTAACTTAACTTAACTTAACTTAACTTAACTTAACTTAACTTAACTTAACTTAACTTAACTTAACTTAACTTAACTTAACTTAACTTAACTTAACTTAACTTAACTTAACTTAACTTAACTTAACTTAACTTAACTTAACTTAACTTAACTTAACTTAACTTAACTTAACTTAACTTAACTTAACTTAACTTAACTTAACTTAACTTAACTTAACTTAACTCAACTTAACTCAACTTCACTTAACTTCACTTAACTTAACTTCACTTAACTTAACCTAACTTAACCTAACTTAGCTTAACCTAACTTAGCTTAACCTAACTTAGCTTAACCTAGCTTAACTTAGCTTAACTTAGTTTAGCTTAGTTTAGCTTAGCTTAACTTAACTTAACTTAACTTAACTTAACTTAACTTAACTTAACTTAACTTAACTTAACTTAACTTAACTTAACTTAACTTAACTTAACTTAACTTAACTTAACTTAACTTAACTTAACTTAACTTAACTTAACTTAACTTAACTTAACTTAACTAAATAAACTAAATTACATTAAAATAAACTAAACTAGTTACTAATTAAGTACAACAATAACAACCATAAAGTGGAGGAGTAGTTTTTTAGGAGGAGGAAGGTGGAGGTGAGGTGTGAAGTTGTGGCACACAAGCTAGGGCAGCGGTGTAGTGGTGTGCTCCTAGCTTCAGGTGCCAATGGTCGCCGACGGTTGTGTCGCACAAGGTCGACAGTGGTCGACGATGTGGTGTAGTGGTGCTTGGGCGAACCACAATAGTGAGAAACCTGCAGCGCAGGTGGTTGGCGGTGTGGTTATTGACGGCAGAAGTCGCGGCCAGCAGTGGTGTGGTGGACGGCTTTTTAATGTCGGTCGCAGGTGGTGGTGGTGAGGTGTGCTGGTGCGTGGTCGATATTCTTCAGCTAAGTGTGGGGGATTAGTGTGCGTGGCTAGCTGAACTAAGTGTGGAAGAAAATTAATTTTGCTTTGGTACTGGGACGTGGGTATTTTTTTAGGTTTTACTAGCTTGAAAATATGATGCGGTCCAAAAACCGCATCAAGCTAAGAAAAAATCGCATCGGTTTATTAATCTGATGTGGTTTTTTGAGGACCGCATCAGATTTTGTTTGCCTCCCAATTTTTTGTTAATTTTTTGATGCGGTTTTACAAAAACCGCACCAGATACTAAGTGACATATAAGGCTTTTTCCACTAGTGGTATTTCCTAAAATACTTGGGCTGATTTTCGGCTATTTTAGTTCTTGGAGGGCAAGTTAATTCTTGTCATGATTAATATAAATAGTAATGTCATGCTACCTTCTAAGAGCATGAGTGATTCACACAAACACCTTTGTTATTGAATTTAATTGTGTCTTTCAAATATATTCGACCATTATTTTAATTTCCAGGAGTTTTAATTAATTTACTGTTTATTCTACTTAATTCCAAGAGTGGTTTGAGTTAGATTAAGAGTTACCTAAAATATTGAGGAGTGTTTGTTTTAGTTATCATATACGAGTTAATTTGTTTCTTTTGTTCGAATTTACTTGATTGTTTCTTCATCTTTGGAGTTGCAATCATATATCAGTTGCTATCAAATTTTCCATGAGGTGAGGTAGAAAGGATTCTACTTTCATTAGTAAGTGTTTTTATAGTTGCTTGTTCGATACATTGTTGGGGTTTGTGTGGTTGTTGGCTTACTACTTGATGTTATCATGTCTGATATTGTGGAGTTGAAAGTCTTGTTCAGCAAATAGCAACCCTAATCATGATAATTACGAATATGATGATGATGAAGTAAAAATTGTTTAACCAACTTATGATAATGATAGGGGTATTAAACTAGATGATTTTACTTGTGATTCTAGTCCTGAATATTTACTTGAATGGATTCGTCAGCTTGAGAAAATTTGTGACTATAAGGGTTTTGATGATGAAAACATATTTCAAATTGCCAGCATTAGACTAACAAAATATGCTGGAATTTGGTTAGAGTCTAAAGGCAAAAAGGGCACTTGGAAAACCTAAGCTTAAAGTGTTGTATGCTTTAAAGTTGTTATAAGCTTAAAAAGAAATTGCATGAGAAGTTTGTTCCAAGTGATTTTATTCAAAGGCAATACATGAAAAATAATTCTTTGACTCAAGATATGTTGAGTGTTCATGACTATATGGTTGAGTTTGATAAATTGTGTTTGATTTGTGACATGGAGGAAGTCGGACAAGAGAAAATTGCTAGGTTTGTTAATCTAGTTAATAAATGTATTGCTAGAAAGGTTGATGTTGCAAATTATAGTACCTTTGATGATGTGTGTCGTTTAGCCCTAAATTTTGAACATCAATAATTGGATGAAAAGAAAACCTATGAGCGGGAAAAACGTTAATAACGAAACTACTTCTTCATCTTTTTATTATCCTTCTTCTTCTAAACCGTTTGAAAAGAAATATACTCCTTCTAGGGAGGACAAAAGGGGGAACGACTTAAGATGGTGATTTCACAGGATAAATGGGAGGATAATCGAAAGTGTTTTAAGTGTCAAGGGGTCACATTGCTAGTAACTGCGCTAGTAGGAAAGCCCTAACTTTGCAAGAATACATGGCCATATAAGAGATGATTTTGATCATTCATGTTGGTGTTGTTAGGAGAACTTTGCATGTTGATCATTCTCCTAATCATGATCAAAGAGAACACTTCTTTCATACTAGGTATCGAATTGGTGAATTTACTTGCAATGTTATTATTGATAGTCGTTCATGCACTAATGTGGTGGCTTCTAATGTGGTCTCTAAGTTGAATTTGATTGTTATAGATCATCCTCATCCATATAAGTTGACTTGGTTAGATGATAAAATTGGTTTGGTTGTGAAGAAACAAGCACTTGTCTCTTATTCTATGGGAAACTACAAGGATGAATTGTGGGGTGATATACTTCCTATGTCATCTTCTTCTTGGTTGAATCTTGGCAATTTGATCGAAAGCTTATCCTTGAGGGGGAAACGACTAATGTGTATTCTGTTTTGATGAGATCTAAGAGGATTCGACTTGTGCCTTTGTCTCCTAGTTCCATGGCGCCTAAGAAGGTGGTTGAAAGTCAACAAAATTTGTTTCTTTTGATCAAGGAGTTCGAAAAGCAAGTAGAATTGGAAGATCAGTGTTAAGCTTTATTTGTTAAACATGCTTTAACTAATGATGTTTCTTCTAGAGATCCAAAATTTACAGCTTTGTTAGACAAGTTTGATGATGTTTTTCCTAAGGGATTGCCTCAAGGGTTGCCACCGTTATTTGAGAGGTATTGAGCATGCTATTGATCTAGTGTCGGGAGCACCATTACAACACTAACCAGCTTACAGATTTGATCTTGTAGCTTACAAGGAGCTACGAAGGCAAGTTGAAGAGTGGAATGATCGAGGCTATGTAAGACAAAAAGCATTAGTCTATGCGCCGTTCCTGCTTTACTTATTCAAAAGAAAGATGGCACTTGGAGGATGTATATTAATAGTAGAGTCGTCAACAACATTAAAATCGAGCACCGTTTTCCTATGCATAGATTGGAAGACATGCTTGATGAGTTACATGGAACTTCCATATTTTCGAAGATAGACTTGAGAAGTGGTTACCATCAAATGTGAATTCGTGAAAGAGATGAATGAAAAACTACTTTTAAGACCAAACAAGGTCTATATGAGTGGATGGTAATGCCTTTTAGTCTTTGCAAAGCTCCTAGTTCTTTTATGAGACTTATGAATGAGGTACTACGTCCCTTTCTTAACAAGTTTATTGTTGTCTACCTAGATGTTATTCTTGTTTATAGCACAAGTGTTCAAGCTCATTTATCTCATTTAATATCTTTGTTTGAAAATGTTAGAGAATAAAAATTATATGGAAAGATGGAAAAATGTGACTTTCTTGCTCCTATTATTGCTTTTCTTCGCTATATTGTGTCTATGGATGGAGTTTATGTAAATCCGGAGAAAATCAAGGCTATTTCATCATGGTTGGCACCTAAAAGTGCGCATGAATATCAAAGATTCCATGGTCGAGCTTCCTTTTATCGGAGGTTCATTTGAAATGTCTCAACAACCATGGCACCTGTCAGTGAATTGATGAAGAAAGGGGGGTTTTTCTGAAATACTCATGCTCAAAGGACGTTTTGAATAGGTGAAAGAGATGCTATGCAACGCTCCTATTCTTGCTTTGTCGAATTTCAACAAGTTGTTCGAAGTTGAGTGTCATACTAATGGACTTAGTGTTGGGGATGTTTTGCTTCAAGAAAGGAGGCTCATTGCTTACTTTAGTGAGAAGCTGGGTGGCGCCAAACTCGACTTCTCCAACTATGATCGAGACTTTTATGCAATTGTGAGAACTTTGGATCATTGATCTCATTACTTGAGGCCCAAGCCATTCATTCTTCATTTGGTCCATGAGGCTCTCAAGCATATCCATGGATAATAAAAGCTCCATCGTAGGCACGCCAAGTGGGTTTAATTCCTACAAGCCTTCACTTTCTCTTCAATGTACAACGAAGGTAAGAGTAATGTGGTTGTGGATGCTCTTTCTAGACGATCTTATCTTTTATCCATGGTTGATGCAAGGAATTTGGGGTTTGAGCACTTAAAGAAGTTGTATGTTGATAATGTTGATTTTGGTGAATCTTTTAAGAACCCTAATGGCATGTTTGTAATACAAGAAGGATTTTTGTTTACAGGAAACAAGTTGTGCATTCCTAAGATGGCGTGAGGGAGTTGCTTGCTAGAGAAGTCCATAGTGGTAGGGTGGCCAGACATTTTGGTGTTCAAAAGACTTTGGATACTTTGAATAAGATTTTCTATTGGCTTGACATGATGAAGGATGTTGATATAATAGTTAGTAAGTGTGCAACTTGCAAAATGTCTAAAAGCACGTTTCATAAAGGCCTTTAGACTCCATTGCCCGTACCTGATTCTACATGGGATAGTGTGAGTATGATTTTATTGTGGGATTGCCTCGAACTCAAAGGAGGAAAGCTGCTATCATGGTGGTGGTAGATCGTTTCTCTAAAATGGCACACTTTTTTCCTTTGCATAAAATTAATGATGCATTACATGTTGCGAATTTATACTTCAGCAAAATCATTCGTTTACATGGTATCCCTAAAAGTATTGTTAGTGATTGTGATTCCAAGTTCCTATATAATTTTTGGAGGAGCTTGTGAAAGATGGTGGGAACTAAGTTACTCTTTAGCACGAGTCATCATCCTCAAACTGATGGAGCTTTATTGCGTGGCTTAGCGAGCAAGACACAAAAAGATTGGGACTGGAAACTAGCACATGCCAAGTTTGCATACAATCAATCTCATTCTTTTACTACATCTCGTTCTCTATTTAAGGTAGTTTATGGTGTCAATCCTTTTCTTCCTATTGATTTTGTGTCACTAACCAAACCTGAAATGCATTTAGATTCAAAGAAGAGACTAGAAGCATTCAAGAAGATATATGAGCAAGTGAAAGCTAGAATTGAGAAGATGGATGCTCAATAAAAAGAATGGGGCAACAAGCATAGAAGGCAACCTAAGTTGCAAATTGGCGACTTAGTTTTGATACATTTGCGTAAATAAAGGTGCCCCTGCAAGAGGAAGAACAAGCTTATGCCAACAGCTGATGGTCCATTCAAAGTTCTTGATGTTGTTAATAAAAGTGCCTATAAAACCGAGCTTCCAAGTAATTATGGAGGTGTGAGGGCTACCTTCAGTGTTGGTGATCTTAGTCCTTACTATGATGATGAAAATTTGAGGATACTTCTTTTGAAGAGGGGAGAAATGATACAAGTCAAGGTATAAAGTCAACTCTTGATGAGCCTATTTGTCTAGTCCTTGAAGCATTTGGGTTCAAACTCAATTCAAACTCTTCCTTTGTGTCCATGATTAAGTAGAATGATTATCTAATCCATGAAGTAAAAAAATGGAACCATTGCTAGAGTATTAGTTAATTTAATAAAGTATTTTATTTCAGCAAAATATGGTCTGAAAATGCCTTGTGATTTTCAGCCAAGGTTAGAGTATTTTTGGAAAGTCCTTGTGTTCCAAGTATACAAATTGTCATTAGGTTGTACTAGTTTCCTTAGTTTTTTAGTTTCCTTATTATTTTAGGCATATAAGGGGGATTTGGGGTTGATTTGGTTGTTTCCTTAAGTACTCCCTTATTCTCTCCTAGAATCAATGGATTATGATGCAAGGTTCTAGGTTGTATTTCCTAAAATACTTGGGCTAATTTTCGGCTATTGTAGTACTTGGAGGGAAAGTTAATTCTTGTGATGATTAATATAAATTGTCATGCTATGGTACCTTAAAAGAGCATGAGTGATTTACACAAAAACCTTTGTTATTGAATTTAATTATGCCTTTCAATTATATTTGACCATTATGTTAATATGTTAATTAATTTAGTGTTGAATCTACTTAATTCCAGGAGTGGTTTGAGTGAAATTAAGAGTTAACTGAAATTTTAAGGAGTGTTTGCTTTAGTTATCATATCCGAGTTACTTTGTTCCTTTTGTTCGAATTTATTTGATTGCTTCTTCAATTCATCTTTGGAGTTGCAATCATATCAACATTTATATAAAAACAAAAGTTACATTAAATAATTAATTGGGCTCAAAACACAATTAATTATCACCAGCAGTTAATGGGCTTTCAACAACATTTTGGATCATTAAAATAATTATTTACACTTAAGAATAATTTAAGCGTAGCTTTTCTGAGTGCGCTGCCCTTGGGTTCAACCAATTAACACTGCGATATGTTTCATCATTGGATCCTTAAATGCGGATACACGATTAAGTGTCTATAGAAGCCCCCACATTGATTGAAGTTAAGGAAAACAAAAGTCAAAGTATACGGTGTCGAGACAGAGTACGATTCTAAACGCTTTGCCATTTAGAACTGATCTATGTATCGTTGCTCTTTGCCAAACAAAGTTAGTATGCAGGACAATAACTACAAGCAATCTGATTACCTGTAGAAGAAGATGTTAGTAGATAGGTGCAAATAACTCCTCACATAATGATGCAAAGATGCAACTTTGGACTCTCTAAGGATGTATGATACTTTATGCAAGGGTTAAGGTTATGCGAAACTAAGGAAAATGTAGCGTCATGCAAGGTCAGAGTCATGCAAGATTAGGAGGTATGAAATGTAATGTATCGTCAGGATTTTGCAAGGTTAGGAGATTTGGATAGGCTATTATAAATAGATTGAACGATTTTGAAAAACTATTCTGAAAAACTTTGGGGGTCCGCCAATGAGATTCTCATATTACAACTTTTCAAGAGTTTGATTTAAAGGAACCACCACCTATATTGGAACCCCCCCTACTTTGGAATGTATTTGATCTGTATTGAGCATTCAGAGTTCTTCATTGGGAATTCTTCTACGGAGATTTAACACGGGCAAAGTCAAATTTCTCCAGAGACCATGGATATCATAGTGTCCTTCAGGGAAAAGGAGAGCTTGGATTGAAAAAAAGTAAATTTAAATTTCGTGACTCATACAAATGTAGGTGGCAAGAGGCTTTGACATAGCGAGGTCCAGACTTGAGTTTATGTTGATATCTAGAAGGAGCATGCTTTTAAATTCAAGAAATTCAAATCATTAGACCTTAATTAATTTATTTTATTGAAGACCCCGAGATGAGGATTCCTACAATTCTAGATCTGATGACATTTTTGTAATACCCAAACTTTTGCCTAGGCCGCCTTTTCGGGTTTTCAACCTAGAGGACTTTGACATACCTTGGAGAAGCAAGTATGGTTGGATACAAAATGTTGAAAGGTTGAGGTTGTAGGATCACAACATTGGATTATATAGATTGAAGGATTTGAATGAGGTGTAGAACTTGTGTGCAAGCCCTGAGCTTGACTTTTAGTTTCTTTGCCTTTGGCTTTTTTTTTGGCTTATATGTTTTCTTTAGCATTTGGTTTTTTTCTTTTGCTTTTTTTACGCACATTAATTTTTTTCCCTTTTTGTTATTTTTGCATGGCATTGAGTTTTTTGTGTAATGAGGCTTGCAAACAAGTTTTTGTGATTTATGGTGTTGGAAGGTTTGAAGGTTATTTGTGAAGCTTTGATTTGAAAGGCTATTTTGCTAAAGATCAAATGATGGCTTAAGGTATTCTTTTTTCTAGTTGCATGAGAATGGCTTATGGAAGGTGATGGAGGAGGAAGAAAATAACTCATAGTCTAAAGTATGTTCATTTATTATTTTCTATTTTTTATTTTTTTATTAATCAAGGTAGAAACAACTTAATTTGAGTTTCATCATCAAACTCGAAGCATATATGATGGTGAAAGGCCAATTAAAATGATAACAAAAATTAAATGAAAAGGCTATAATTAATGAAGTCCTAAAGGACATAAATGACTAAGGGTAAGGACTTTGGAATTGTTGATGCACTACTCAATAAAAGGTTTGATGGTTATGTTGGTTCTTGTTGTAGCAAGTGTTAGAAGTTTATTATCATGGGCCATGTTTTGAGTGCATTTGAGGGATTTGACAATAGATGTCAGATATTCGTTATTTCTTTGGAATTTGCAGTAAAAATATAGTTTACACCTAATGAATACTATTTTAGGTGCAGGATTCAGAGAGACTTATAAAAGTGATCGCGCCTCTATTGTGAAGGCGGTTAAAAGTAAAATCATGACTCAAGATGAAGTTGGGGTGGTGATAGTGTGATTTATGAGCTCTAGACTAGGCTCACTTGTGTTCCTCCATTAATTGTTCCTAATGTTGTAATATCTCGACCAGTCATGAAGAGAATCACACCTCACTTGTAGGTTTTTACAAATAATTTTCGAAATAAGATATTAACATGATAAAGAGAAATGGAAATAGGATATGGGAAATGATAATGGAAATGCGTTTTGGAATGGTATGGGCTTGACCATGAGGTAGACATGGGCTTAAATATATGCAAATGCAAATATAGACTAGTCTGGACTTAGCTATGTAAGAAAACTAGACTCCATGATTAAGCTTTGTGATGATAGAAGAGACTAGACTTTGAACTTAAGGCAAGCAGGCTAGCAACTAGACTTTGAACTTACAGGTAAACAAGTAGGCTAGACAACTAGACTTTGGAACTTACATTAGACTCAGCAGACTAGACTATAAAATTGCTTATGTGGACCTAAGGAATGCTAGCTTCGCTAGACTTAGGGGTCGCCATTATTGTTTTATATAGATGAGTAGCTTCACTAAACATAAAGGGTGCCTTTATGGTATTAGAGATGACTAGCTTCGCTAGGTCAAAGGATGTCTTTACGGTCTTAGGGATGACTAGCGTCGCTAGCTCAAAGGGTGCCGTTATGGGCTTAAGGATGACTAGCTTCTGATCAAGGAGTAGTTGGTGCAAATTAACTAGCTCTTGTTCATAAGAATGTTGCTTTGGACCTTGGCTTAATAAATTTGCATGTATGACTCTTTGAGGGACTAACTGCAAAGGTCGTAGCATGCTTGCTAACCAACCTAGGTGTGGCGTGAATTAGGCGTGCCATGAGCATGCTTAGTTAAGTTCTAAATCTGTTAAAACTCTTCATATCTTTAAATTGCTTTGTTGTGTTTATTTCTAATGTAGTTTTAAGAGCTTGTTTATAACTTGCGAAAAGTTCATTCGCTAAAAAGTTAGATAAATAACTTGACGTTCGTTGGTTTATCATCCGTAATATCGTAAAGAACATTTGAATTCACATTGAGTTTAGAGTATGGGCCCCCACTTGGCTAAGAATCCCTAATACATATTGTAAAGGCTTATGCGTAGGACGTAGCAGCCTGCAGTTGGCGCAGTATATTGTGCTGGAAGTAGATTGCTGCGTGTGGCACAACAGTGTCGATGCACTGGATGCACCATGTATATAGCGTTTGTCGTCTGTTTTTAAATTGTAATGGTATAGAGTTGTTTATTGTTGGGTACATGTGAATAAAAATAACACACAAATATACAGACAAACAACTTGGGGACATGCATGTGTCCCGTGATGTGGCTACTAGTGTATTGATAGGAAAAGACTTGACATATAAAGAGTGACCTATAATACTCTATACTTAAAGGTGCTTTCGTGTGTGCATACGTGTGTGTGTGTGACTCGATGATTGACGCTAGAATACTACGGCTAAGGACGGCGGATGCAATGTTTGACACAATATTTGGAAGATGCAGATATGTAATGCACATGTAGAGATGTGACACTAATGCAGAGGTATAACACTAATGCAGGCGATATGACACTAATGCAGATGATATGATTTGATCATTCCATTAGAGCTCAGATTTTAGAAAACTGTTTTTTAAAGAGAAGTGAGAAGCCCCCCCAGGATGCTCCATGTAAGTTATGTTTGATTTGAAATGTGTTGTACTTGTTACGGGCCTAACTGAGCCCATAAAACATTTAGGATCTTGTATGGGTCTGGAGCCCACAATCTTTTGTATCAACTCATAGTGAAGTCCTTGTCAAGGTGCAGATGGATCCCAAGGATAATCTATTCAGTTAATAGATTATGTTGGATTTGAAATATGTCATAGAATGAGCTTTTGTAGTGCTTGAGTTGTATGTGCATTGTTTTTTCTAAGCCAAGGGCCTAAGTGAGCCCATAATAGATGCGATGTTGCATTAGTGTGGGATTTAAAACCCAAGATGTGATGTATAGACCCGTAATGAAGTTCTTATATAAATAGGCGTGGACTTGGAGCCTATAAATTGTTTGGGTGGACCAGTGATGAAGCGCCCCCCGTAATATGGAGTTTATGAAGTACTCATCTTGATTGCTTGATTTTGAAGATATATCGTCACCCTTAGCGGAAGCTTCGACCCGAAATTCCATATAGGGTTCTTAAGGTGAAAAAGAAAACAAGAGATAAAGAAAGGAACGCTCGAAATATGAGGCGCAGTCATAATGCTGAGTGTGGAAAGGTTATGCTAAGGTTGGCTTAGAAGCGATAATGTGACTTTGAAAAAGTAAGTGATTAGAATGAGAAAGGGCGGAGTCATAATGAAATGACTCACGCAATAAGGTAAGCTAATGATGCGGGTTTGAATCCCAGTATGTGTTCTAATGGTAGGGATGAGCATTTAAAATTAAAATTTAATTTCGGAGATCGCGCTTTTCATATGAGCGTAGGCGAGCCTTAAAATATGTTTTGAATTTAAATGATCGAGCCTCTAAAAACATTGCCTACATATCCCTGATAGAATCAAGCCAGTCGTAGCTATTAACATTTTACTTAGTGGCCGAGCATTTTGCTTTGGAGCCATTTGCATGAACTAAGCATTGATTTGGAAGAGGTTTTTGGCAAGGGTGGATAGTGGTTTGGCTTTGTTTAAAGTGGTCAGACCTCATGGTGAGGTTTCCTACGTATTTTTAGTAGAATCTAAACAATCGTAGTTCGGGCTAATGAATGAGAATGTGACCTGACTTTTGCCTAAGTCGTTCTTACAGGTTTTTGACCTAGCGGGATTTGGTTTGTCTTTTGTGGCTTTTCGTAATACGATATGCATGGTTATTGATTTTTTAACAAAGGTATGATTTGACTTGTTATGGTTTTAGTTTTGGAAGGAGGTTTATGATCGACGGTTGAAGGTTTTCAAAGGAAAGTATATTTGACAAAGCTATTGATGGGCTTTATTTGCAACACTTTCTCGTTTTTCGATTCTCAGTATGTTCTCTTTTTTTTTTTTTTTTGGTGTTCATTTTTTTTACCCTTTATATTTAATTAATGTCAAATATACCCTCCAAGAGGTAGGTTAAAGGGAGAGCGGTGTTACGTATGGAGGAATGGTTGTAGTGATGGGGGGAATGCCTCTTTTATATTTGTCGGTTGGTCATTGCCTTTATTAGAATAGTCATGATAATTAGAAATTAAATTCTTTTAAGGCGACAATCATGATTTTTGTTGATGCTCATTAGTGCAGGGTTAGAAAAGAAATACTCATTTATTAATTGAAATTGGTGAGTAAATGTAGTAAAAGGGAAAATTCTATATTAGAGTGGAAAAATAAGAGAGATGAAACAGACAATGAAATCTTAAGTCTAAACTTGTACATCACGTGACAAGTGATCAATAATCTGAGGCCTTTTTATAGTAGGAAAAATGGGGAGTCTCCTATCATCGATCATGTTCTGAATATGGCCTCGCAATGGGTAACAGTTGTTTGTCTTATGTCCATGACCTCTATGGTACTTGAAATTCGTTTGGATCTAGAATAGGCCCAAGACGGGAAAGTGCACCTTTTGCGCGAAGGCGGTCAACAACTGTTCCATAACTTATGCCCAGTGAGGTATATTCTCTCTTGCATTTTCTTCGAGGCCTGGTAGGAGCCTCTATGACATTAATGGCATTGTTCTTGTTGTTGTTATTACCCTTATAATGATTGTCATTTTGAGAATTTTTGTACAAGTCATCTTCGATTTGCGCACCTATGTCGTATAGCTTAATGAAATTATTGATGTCTAAATACTTGAGATGAGTCTTGTATTGAGGCAATAAGTTCTTGACGAATATATAGACAAGGTCTTTTTCGGAAGGTCAAGAGACCATATAAGCAGACTTTTCCCTCCACCTACGAAGGTAAGTGATGAAGCCCTCATTGTTATCCAGCTTCAACACTTCTAATTCCCTTAATGAGGTTTGGGTTACACTGTTATGTTCATATTGCTTCATGAACTCTCTAGTATTATCACCCCAAGTTTCAACATGTTTGGGGTCCATTGAATAGGACCAGTTTTGACAGATAGAGTCTAACAAAATCGGGAATACCATTGGGTATACAGTTTAAGGTCAACCGATTTGATGATCATGGTTGCACGGAAGTTCCTAAAATGGTTATATCAATTGGTTTAAATTTAGGGATGTCAGTTGTAGAGAACTCTTCAGGAAGTTTTGCTTTCAATTTAGTGTTATCAATGGGCTGAAAATAGGAATTTGCATTACTTATCATGTGAATAACACTTTCCATTTTCTTGTTGAATCTAGGAGATTCAGCAGACTCGACCTACTCAAGCCTTATAGTTATTTCTTCCATCACATTAGACACTGGCTAAAGCTCTAGCTATTTCAGCGAGTTGTTGCTTGTTATTCAATGGACTGTGAAAGAATATATATCTGTTTAAAAGTTGTGCTTGTAGTTCGGGACTACTTAACGCGGAATGCATGAGATAAAAAGAAGAGTATGGATGCAATGAGACTCCTAAATGCCTAATAATTCTAGTTTTGCATGAAGTGTATGAATGATGGACTATGCAACGTAGATTGACTGAATGCAGACCTAATTGATATGAAATTATAAAGACTTCAGAATCCTAAACTTTATAAATTTCTAAAGACTTTAGAATTCCAGACTTGATGAACTTTCGAGGATGCTAGGTTGCTAATGTGCATGAAACTCTAGTGGACCTTGACTCCTAAAGTGAGTGAAATTATAGTGGACCTAGACTCCTAAAATGGATAGAATTCTAATGGATTTAGATTCCTAAGATGAATGGAACTCTAATGGGTTTAGAATCCTAATGATGGACATAATTCTAATGGATTTAGATTCCTAATGATGGACGAAATTCTAATGGTTTTAGACTCCTATCATGCGTGGACTTTCTATGGATTATAGACTTTTAACATGGATGGAACTCAAGGGAATGAACTCCTAACATGGACAAAGTTAGACGAGATTAAGAACTCTAAATGGAGTGAAACTGGATGAACCTAGACATATGAGCTAGATGGACTTCTAATGGAGTTATAATTTCTAGATGGATGATACTTTTACAACAAAATGGACACTAAAAGGAATCCTATATATGTACACAAATGATGGATAACATACATAGAAAGTTAGGAAAGAGAGAAATGATGAATTTTCGAAAACAAACATCTAATACGAAAAAACATTAATTTTTTTTTTTTTTGTTTTGAAAAAAAAAAAGTGGAGATAGAAATTTTTTTGTAGATAGGATATTAAAGATGGGATGAGATTTCGAAAACGATAGGTGAATTTGTTTTTTAAAAAAATGGGAGATCATTTTTCGAAAAAGAAAAAAAGATGGGAATATAGTTTGGTAAAAAATGGGGATAGAATTTTCGAAATAGATTTGAGATTAAACATTAAACATCTTTTTTTTACTTGGAGCAATGGTCAGAGGATCAATAAGCATGGGATGAATAGACTGCGTGCCACGCAACTATGTGCGCGGCACGCAAGCTATGTGTGTGGTGCAGGAACGGTGCGCTAGGCACAAATTAATGTGTTTGGCGCACTACTCTGCGGCATGCATATTAGCAATTTGACGAGAGTTTCGAAGAAAATATATTTTAGACGCGATTTTACGAATGACGCGTAATAATGATAATTTGACAGGATAATCATAGGCAAGAATTGCCATTCATGGGTAAATGTCATATAACATGGATGCAAAAGTTCTAACCTAAAGTCTAGTTCCTTGTTTGAAATAATTGGTCAGGTTTAAGTTTAGTCTAAAAGGGTCCATGACTAAGAAATTGATCCTATACTTCGTAACTTTGCTAAAAAAGGTGGCCACATGTAAGAAACACTCCAGTTCTCAAGTCAGGAACAAGAGAACGATGTCATGGTTGGGTACACTAGTAGAATAAATGCTTATTGTTATGGTAAAAAAAGTGGCCTATTGCGGCGGTTTTGGCCGCGCAGCAATTAAGCGGGCAGCAATAGGTAATTAATATATTGCTGCGGTTTTAAACCGCAACAATATTTGAACATATTGCTGCGGTTTTTGGGTAAAACCGCAGCAATATATTTATTTTATATTAGTAAAATTTAGTATATTGCTGCGGTTTCTAAGAAAAACCGCACCAATATACTCTATTTTATAATAAATAATAAGCATATTGTTGCGGTTCCTAGCCAAAACCGCAGCAATATGTCAAGGTGTAGGTCAAAATTTCTTTTCTTTTTTGCATTTTACCATTAAATTCGAAAGATGAACAAAATCCAAAAAAAATAGCAAAAATTCATACAAACTTAACATTACATCATAAAAGCTTAACATTGATTCTAACACATAAACAAACAAATAAAGAGACTAACTTATATTACATCAGAAAAAAAAGGAAAAAAACAGATCTGAAATAATTAAAAAAAACGAAAAAAAACAGATAAAAAATAATAAAAAAACGAAAAAATAAAAAAATATGTAACAATTGAAAAACGAAAAAAAAAAAATCTGAAAAACCAACAAAATGAAAAAAAGAACGAGAAAAGATAAAAAAATAATTGAACAGCGTCCGAGTCTTCAATCTTCAAGTCGAGTCTTCGATCTTCGACAAAGAACTCGAGACGCCGACGAAGAACATCCGACGAAAACGAAAAAACGAGACGAAGAAGAAGACAGCCGATGAAGAACTCGAGTTTCGGGGGTAACTTCACACATAGAACATGTTCTAATGAGACAAGGTAGATTATTCTTATAGTGGCTGAACAAAAGCCATGCATATGCAAAACTATACATTATTCTAAGGCATAAAATAAGAATGAATCATATTTTTGAAGTTCATCCACTCATTTTACAAAAATATTTTTTTTAAAAATCTTGTAGTGATATTGCAAAATTATAGGCGTGGATTTTCGATTCCTTTAATGCCTACACGCGGTGTGAGCGCCTAGTATTTGACTTTCCAATTGTTAAGGATTTATTAAAAATATATTTTTGAAGTCGCCAACCATTCTTTAGAGGAAGAATCATAAACCTAATTGAATATTGAAACGGAAGGGACATCTTAGGGACTTATCCAATGTAGATTTTCCCGTTATGACTCCATAGATGGTCAAAGTGAACCAAAGATTGAGTTCAGGGGTGAGGGTACAAATAAGTTCGTAATGAACCACATTTCTCATAGCTGGCCTCTACTAATTATCAATCCATTAGAAATTTTATGCCACAGATCAGAATAGTCATACAACGTTTTAATACACCCTGAACATTTAGGGTGCTTTAGAATGTTATATGATTATTCTTTTGCATAAAATCAGTAATGAATCAATATTTAGTAGATCTTAGTAATTGGCATTATATAGTTCACGGCTATATTGTACCCTCACCCCCGAACTCAACTTTTGGTTCTTGACCATCTATGGAGTCATGATGGGGAAATCTATATTGGATAAGTCCGTAAGATCTACCTACCATTTCAATATCCAATCAGGTTTATGATTCTTCCTTTAAAGAATTGTTGGCCACTTCAAAACGGATTTCAAATAAAACCTTGACAATGAGGTAGTAAAAAAAAAACACGCTCACATCGCGTATTCGCATTAAAGGAATGAAAAATTTATGCCTACAAATACCCATTTCTAATCATTTTTGCATTTCTCATCTCTCATTTTCCATTTTAATTTCTGATATGATTTTGGAAGGCTATTCGAGACTCTTGATTGAAGGTTGGATTCTTTTAGTGTTTATGATGTTGTAGTTTGAATATGACAAGTTAAAGTACTCTAAACTTGATTAGTAACTATGGATATGGAGTTTTTAGTTCCTCACCAAGGATTAACAACAATTAGGGTCTGCATTCACTACTTAGACTTTAGATTCACTCCAAAAACTTTAATTCACAACGAATAGGTTAAACTTATTCATGCTCTCCCTCTTCAAAAGAACTTGTCCTCAAGTTTGATCAGCAAAGCAAGGTACTAAGTCATATGAAGGAAATGTAGCACATACTCCATCCCCCCAAAGCAGCTTGTATGTCTCATAACCAATCCGTTCAACAATATCAAACGGTCCTTCATCAAGTGGTTCACCATGTTTATGACTAACATGGAGTTTTTGTGCTGAAAGTGAGAGGGTCCTTCATCAAGTGGCTCACCATGTTTATGACTAACATGGAGATTGTGCTGAAAGTGAGCGCCACACCATGTCACCAACATCAAATGTAGTACCCTTCCTTATTTGCAACACTTGATCTTGTCTTTCCATCTTTGTAGCAGCCGTTTCTAACACTTCATGATGGCAAGAGCTTAAGCACACATGAGCACCTTCATTTTTCTCTAATTCTGAGTGGCATTTAGGTAGTAAAGGTTCGAGTAATAGTCGTTTAGTTCCCATCAAAACAGAATACTAATTTATTTTACGGTTGTGAAGGACATGCCTATCACTTTGCCATGGTATACCAAGCAATAACGAGCAAGGTGTCATAGGTAGTGCATCACATCAAATCTCATCATGATAATCACCAACTTTGAAGGTAACGAAAGCTTGTTTTCGCACCCATAATCCTCCATCTTCATTCAACCAGCTTAACTTGTATGCATTAGGATGTTTTGTTTTTGGTAATTGCAAACATCCACCATAGTAAAAAACAAGCGTTAGTACATGAACCACAATAAATTATAAAAGGGAAAACTTGATTTTAATCATGCAATTCGAATGAAAGAGATTGTTTCTTTGAACATATCCTTGCTCCTCGTAAGGTTCTGCAAGCAAAGATCTTCTCAAAACCAACACTGAACTTGCACTTTCCGGTTTACACTTAGCTTGATTACTTCAAAATTAGGCACTAGACATATCAAGCACTTGTGTTTGTTACGCCACCTCTTGTTCTTCCTCTTTTATTTCGTTCTTTTCATGCAACAAAAAGTTGCAGTACTCGTCTATTGTTATCAAGACACGATTTTGACAATTTCGAGCAACGTGTCGTAACCCTTGGCACTTGTAACACACCACCTTCTTAAGAGGAGTTTCCTTAGAACCACCAGCAAGTAACTTAGCTCTCAAAACATCCCCACTTCTTGTGTGCTGGTTTTCGAGCACTCACCTTCCTTAGATGCAATAGGATTTTCAGTTTCGGAATTTATAATCTTAAACCCTCCAAAGGGCACACCTTCGTGTTGTTTTTCCAACTTTCATGCTAATGAACATACTTCATTAAAAGTGGTTAAGGGTTGATGTTCCATAAAATTACGCAAGCTTTTAGTTAAACCAAGCACAAATTTAGCAATCTTTTGTTCTTATTGGTCCCAACAATCACAAGCAATATAAAGTCGTTAAAATTATTTAATATACTTCTCAACACTCATAGATCCTTGAGTTAAAGAATTCAGTTTTAAGAACAAGTCTTGTTTATGTGTTCTTAGTACAAATCATTTCTTTAACTTAGCTTTCAATTCGGTCCAAGTTTCAAGTGGTTGTTTACCTTCAGTTTTACACCTAGATTGAAGTGATTCAAACCAAAGAGAAGCATACCTTGTAAGCTTAAGTATGGCATAGGAAAAACGTGTGTGATCCTCAAGTTATTTGTGTTCAAACAAATGTTCCATTCTCCATTCCCAATCCAAGTATGCTTCCGCATCTTCATCACCATCAAAGAATGGTAGGTCCGAAAGTTTCAATTCTTCTTCTCTCCTTCGGTTATTCACACTAGAATTAGAAATAGTACGTCGAGTACTTCTCAATTCATGCATGTCATGCCTCAATTCAAGCATGTTTGTATTGGTAACCGTTTGCATCTCCATGAGATCCGCGAGTTGTTTTGCTAGGGCTTTAATCACATCCATGTTTTCTGGCATGTTTAAGGATGTATAACCTTCCCTTTGAGTTATCCCAGAAGCCACACCAATTTGATATGACTTTGGAAGGTTGTTCTAAAATGTTGATTGAAAGTCGGATTCTTTTGGTGTTTATGATGGTGTAGTTTGAATATGACAAGTTAAAGTACTCTAAACATGATTACTAACAATGGATATGGAGTTATTAATTCCTAACCAAGGATTAACAACAACTAGGGTTTGCATTCACTGCTTAGACTTTGGATTCACTCTGAAAACTTTAATTCACAAGGAATAGGTTAAACTTAATCAATTTGTCCATCCCTCGTTTCCATTTCTCATTTCGAAAATCATTTCTTAAAAGTTAAAGCAAGGTCCACTGGATTCTGTTCATGACCGGTTGAGAGATTAAAACTTAGGAATGCTTAAAAGAGGACAAAATGTGAGCCTACTCTAATGGTCATCCATCGCACTATCACCACCTCGACTTCATTTGGAATCATGAAGATTACTATTGATCTTGTTCACAATAGAGGCACGATCACTTCCATAGGTTCTACTCTCTTCGCATTAGAAGTGCAATCAATTTCATATGGTCTACTCGAAACCACCGCACCTAAAAGAAAATTCAAAAGGTGCAACCTATATTTCTATTGCAAATTCCAACAAAAAAAATGAACATCTGACATCTAGTGCCAAATATTATCAATTTTCTACGAAGCATGATCGATGACAACAAACTTCTAATGCTTGCTACAATAAGAATTAACATCACCAGTAACCCTTAGGCAGTGCATCATCAATTCAGCAGGCTTAGCCTTTTATTTATGGTTCCCTAGGATGAGTCAGAAAGTCCTTACCCTAAGCCATTTATGTTCTTTCCCATCGAGTCTATGTCACTATATGACTATCTATTATAGTTTTTCCATTTTCATTGCTTTTTCATTGGCCTTATCATTTTATTTATACTTCTAATTCAATGATGAAATTTATATCATCTAATGATCATGACTAATAAAAAAATATGAAAAAGGACATACTTTATATTAGGAGTTATTCCCCTCTTTCCTCCATCATCCATAAACCATCATCTCCATTAGCCAAATATATCCTTTGAAAATCAAAGATCTACAAATATCCATCAAACCTTCCAATGTCCATAACTAATAACTTCTGTGCAAACTTCATTAAAAAAAATCAATGCTAAGAGAAAAAAAGTGCACAAGTTCAAAGTGCAAAGAAAACGAAAACACAAAAAGCAAAAAAAAAACACACAAAGCAAGAAGAAACAAATGTACAAAAAGAAAAAGCCAAATATAAATAAATAAAAAGTCAAGCTAGGGGGATTGCAGACAAGTTCTAACCCTCATTCAAATCCCTTCAATCCATCAAAACCATTGCCCATATAATCCGAATACATGATCATCCATGCGCTAAACCATTTCAACCTCCATCTATACCTCAAGTCTTCAACCTTTCAACCTTTCAACCTTTCATCAACCCTAACTTCTTTTTCAAGGTATGTCCAAGCCCACTCGGTTAAAAACCTGAAAGCGGAAGCTAGGCAAAAGTTAGGGCACAAAAAAAAAAAAAAAACAGGCTTGGAACTACAAATGGTTTAATTTCGCAAGGATACGTAAGAATCCTTATCGCAAGGTCCGATAACTTTAATATAATAAATAAGTCATGGTATAATGATTTGACTTCTAAAATTAAGGAGCATATTCTTTCTAAACCCTGACATAGACTCAAGTCTGAACCTAGCTTCGTCAAAGCCTTTTCCTAACACCAAATTTGTTTAAGTCATAAAATTAAACCTTTTACATTCCAATCCATGCTCTCCTTTTCCCTAAAGGAATTTCCAAATAAGAATCCCCAATGAAAACTTTGAACGCTCAACACAGATCAAGTATGTTTCAAGTACATAGCTCATAATACCTAATTCAAGACAAGCTCACGCAAAGTGGGGGTTTCCTATATATGTGTGGTTCCTCCATATTAAGTGAAACTCTCGAAAAGTTGTAATATTCAGACCTCTTTTACGGACCCCGGTTATTTGCAAGAACATTGTTTTGAAAGTCGTTCAATTTATGTCTGATCATTCAATGTTTCTACATGTCCAAATCTCATAAACCTTGCAAAATCCTGACCTTGCATTGTATTTCATACTTATTAGTCTTGCATAAACCTAAACTTGTATGACATGTCATCTCCCTTAACCTTGCACAACCTTAATCCTTGCATAGCGTCTCATGCATCCTTAGAGAGTCTAACTTTAAATTATTGCATTGGTATGTGCTTTGCATGAGTTGTTTGCACCTATCTACTAAATCTTCTTCTGCAGGTAATCGGATTCCTTGTAGTTATTATCCTGCATATTAACTTTATTTTGTAGACAACGGCGTATATAGATCAGTTCTAAACTGCAAAGCATTTAAAATCGTTCTCAGTCCTGATACCGTATACTTTGACTTTTGGTTTCCTGAACCTTAGTCAAAGTGGGGGCTTCTAGATTAGACACATAATCGAGTCTCCCCATTTAAGAATCCGATGATGAAACATACAACAGTCTTAATTGGTCCAACCCAACGGGAGAGCAGTCTGAAAAGTCATCCCAATATGATTTCGAAAAGTGTTAAAGTCTTATTTTAAATCCCAGTTAATTATTCCTAATTGTTAATGGCATTTTGAGCCTAATCCTCTAAAAAAGCCCAATGATTAATTATTCTTGTTAATTAATAATTTTATTAAATAAATAATTTAAAATATATTTTCATGATTAAAATCAAATTTTAACCCCATAAAATCATATTTTCGAAGTTATAAGATAAAAGAAAATCTTCAAAATGTGTTTCATAAAGAGCTGTCAAAGTGTGTCAAAAAAGCAACGTGGCGCGCCTACATGGGGAATGGTCGTGCGCCTGGCGCATGGCTGTGTCCCCATAGCACCTTGGTATGTCAAGGGCACCAGTGTCCACCCGTGTCTGGTAGGCGTGTCGCGCACCTAACAAAAATAAATAACCTAACTAATCCTCCTAACTGTGTAGTAGGGTAAGTCAAGGTCGATCCCACAAAGAGAAAGTTGTTCTATGATTAGCCCTTAAATAATGGTAAGACTAAAGGAGATTAATAACAAGAATAATGGTGGAATTAAACTATACTAATCAATATAAATAAAAGACTCTACAGTTAAGTATCCCCACTAGCACGAAGTAATACAAAATAATTCCTACCCCAAACTAATCAATTAAATGTTCACAAGGAAAAGTACACCCTATAAAGTACCATAAACCTCTCCCGAGTATCTATGGCTTCTCTAATATGCATTCAAGCCTACTCCCGTGGAATCATGCAATTTAAAGACATTAAACACGGCACTTTAACTTCCTAACAATCCATTCTACCTACTCCCGTGAGAACTTCATGTCCTTAATTGAAATACTCAAATCCGTCAAAATCCAACTCCCGTTGTGATCAAGACAATGGAATCATAACAATACTAGTTATCCCTAATCTAGTATTGGAATATGCACAATCAATTAAGCAAGAACAATATAACAATTAATATAGAATTTAAAAAACAATCATGAATTAAATCATACTAGGGTTCAACTTAACCACAGATAAAAGAAATTACTCTATCATGAAATAAATAATGAATTCTAAAACTATAAAAGCAAACATAATTAAATAAATCAATGAAAGAAACTAATAGAACTCATGAATTAATGAAGAAGAATAAATACTAGGGTTTACACTAAAAACTAGAGAGAAAGAGAAGAGAAAACTAAACTAAACCTAAAAAGTAACGTGAGAGGGAAGAGGAGAGAAAGAATGAAAACCTATCTAAATATATATATATTCAATAACCTAATATGACTTGGAAAGTAATTTACACGATAAGGAAAGTCTTAAATAAATCATTAATAGGCGGATTAGTGATCCGCGCGTACACGTGGCAGATTCCAGCAGAAACAGTGCAATCTTCCGAAAGGCATAACTCCTTGACTAGAAGTCTCCTCGGGTCGTGCCACCTATCGTTGGAAAGATCTTCAAGTCTAGTTTCCAAATCTGGTGGAATTACTCGATTCTAATAAGCACATCAGAAGTTATGATCAGAAGAGTAGACGTGACTATTTTTCACATTTCTTCTAATGAATTTCCGCTTCGTTTTTGCTCAAACTCGTACTATGACATATGCATACGGTCCTTATTCCTTGTAGCTTCTTTCCAAGTGCTCCTAATCCTTAAGCTTAGCTAATCATACTCCAAATAAGCCTTTAATGCCTGAAATTCATCAAAAACAAGAAAATATACCGAATAGAAATAGAAAAGCATAACTTAAGAATATAATGCAACAATGAACCTAAATATGAAACTAAATGCTCTATAATGCAACCTAAATGCACCTAAAAACTATATATAAATATGACTTATCAAACTCCCCCAAGCTAAACCATTGCTTGTCCTCAAGCAATAAGACATAGACATCGGAAAAGTTAGACAACCTACAATATAGGACTACAACAGGGCTAAACACTCAATTGAAAACACAAGAGATATAATCACTACATAAGCCAAGCATCGAAACAAGCTCGAACAAAGCCGCATAGCATGTCATGTATCGCAATCGACTCTCCAATCATACCACAGACCATCTCTCCCAAGCTGGATTTAACCAAACATGACAGACCTCACTATAGTTATGTGCACTCAAATCTCTTATGTGTTTAAGGGTTAAATAATGACTCTCAACCTAAATCAGTCGACTCAGATGAAGCATATTCTCTTTAACTTTGACTTTTTTACTCACTTAATACTCAACAATACAATACATAATGATCAAGAGGACTCTTAGGGGTTGTAATGGGGCTGAGGTTAAAGATATGGAAATAATTTGGGAGTTGTGGTGGAAAAACCAAGAAGGGGGAGCATCATATGACTGAAAACATGACCATAAAAGGTCATAACAACTCCATGCAACAACCAACACTCTCCAAATCTGATCAACAACCTTTTTCACTTAAGAAACTCAATCATAATTTTTAGTTTATTCACAACTTCCTTTTTTCACTTCTTTTTCATTTCATTTTTCACCTTTTTGTGTTTCTTTTCCTTATTTCAATTTCCAAGCTCACTAAACATATTTGTCCATCCTTCTAAACCACAAATAGAGCACTTTAATTCAATACAACTAAACCAAACTAATACTCGCTCCCCCAAGCTAGGTTTGGGGTAAGAATCAAATGAGGTCAAGGCTTGTAATGTAGGTCACAATCGAACAAAGTCAGAAAAGGCTCAGCGGGGGTAAAAGGAAGGATAATATGAAAACAAGAATAACTCTGGAGCTGAGATCATCAAATGAAACGCCTCAATCATATCAAAATGTATGCACTATCAAATATCAAGGAGTACCAAGTCAAAGTCAAGATCAATGCGACAACTAAGGAAACTACACATGAAAGAACAAAACTGACACAGATACGTCAGCTTATAGGCCCAAAAGCTCACTTAGGCTAGGGTGTCTGCATAGTAATGTTACATCGAGTCAGAGAGAGATCCATCAATCTTACCACAAACAATCAGTTGCGAAACAATCGTGCTCTGAAGTATCATGAACAAGATGAGTGACACTTAACAAATATAGTAAAATATCAACAAGGTTCTCAAAAAGTCTTAGCAGTAGTCCTATAGATGCAATTTAAATGAGATGAAATCTAATATAAGATGAAATATGCTAATGCAACTAAGAAAGCAGTACAATTTTTTGGTTACACGTAAACTCCTACTCCTAGTAAGCAGTGCAAACCGTGCAACATCCTACGAAAGCAATGAAATCTATACTAAAAAGCAGTAAAAGATAGAATATTCCTCCCCCAAGCTAGAATTTGCAGTGTCCTCACTGCATAAACCAGTTCAGAAAAGGAACGAAAACCAACCCCTGGATCACTAAATCACCAAAGTTGCCCACCAAAAGCCACAACACCACAAAAACTACACACAAATCCCGAAAATCTAGCAAACTAATAATCAATTAATGTACAAGATTCTCAACAAGATGGCATCAAAATAAAAATCCAAGCATAAATATGAGATGAACAATAACAACAATTATAGATGAGAAAAGATGCGTACGACCCAATTAATTGGGGGAAGACTCAAATATTCTCCAAAATTATGTCGTAATGCTTCACGAAGGTGAACTTCCATCAATTTGGGGCCTTCTGAATAGAATCCTAAAACAATCATTGATAAAAAAAAAATTAGAAACTCATGGGGGGAAAATAAAAATAAAAGAAAATTGAAAAGAAAAAGAAAAGAAGAAAAAGAGAAAAAAAGAAACAGATTAAATGAAGAATACACAGGAAAAGACGATGAAAGAAAGAAAGAAGAAATAAGGAGGGGCGGTAGTGCCATGAGAAGGCAGGCCGTATGGAGGGTGGTTGGCCGTCGGAGCAGGTGGTGCGCAGGTGGACGGATGGAGATTACCGGCGATGCTGCGGAGATAGTTCGCCAAATTTTTTTTTTTGTGGTCGCCTGAGATGGTGAAGGCGTCGCTGTCGTGCAGAGGAATTTAGTGACGTGGACAAGCGCCTGCAAAGATGAACTTCGGTGAAGGTGAACAGATGAACCGGTGAAGGCGGGGTGAGGTTCGCGTGGGAGGAGAGCAGGGATGCTGGTTGTGCGGCGGGATTCCGGCGAGAGGTTGAGGTTGAGTGAGCGGTGTTGATGTCGATGATAAGTCTGGTGGTAGTGCGCTGGTGTTGGTGCTCCGGTGAGGACGGCAGTTCGTCGGAGAAGGGAAGGTTGTGAGGCAGGCTGTCGGTCCTCTTTCTCTCTCCACGTACTGCTGCGTCTTCTCCTCAATTTTTTTTTTTTTTTTGTTTTCTTTAAAATTCTTTTCAATTTCCACCTACAATCACAAGAACCAACAACACACCAAAAATCACACGTAAAGAATAAAAAAAAAATAAAAAGGAAAGAAAAGAAGAAATAAACTAAGTTAAAACTCGGATTGCCTCCCGAAAAGTGCAAATTTATGGTCTTGCATGACCGTTGAAGACTAGTAGATCACTCATAATAGTTCAATGCTCTAAGAAGCTTATCATATGTTCCTGCAAACATCTCAGAGCATATTATATAAGAGTGGAAAGGAAAAACGAAAAAAGTTAGTATTAAAAAATTACTAAAACTACAAAAAGTAAAATCAAACGAAAAGTTATATTTACAAGAAGAAAAAGAATAATCGTTAGTCTTTTTACATGACTCAAAAGAAGGAAAAGAAACAGATTGTGCATTATTTACATTATAATGAAAGTCATTCAAAAGGGGAGAAAGAAGGAACTATGGAGGATATAATATAGGGGAAGAAGATATAATATCAAGTTTCTCAGAGAATGGAACATGAGACTCAAAAACAGTAGGTGGTACCGATAAAGACTCATAAATCACCTCACGCTCAACTTGACTTTCCTCCAAAGAGGAAATTTCAACCATGGCTTCTTCCTCCTGGAAAACATCCATCACATTAGTCGTTCTTTCAATCTTTCTATCATCTCAATAGCTCTCATTTATTATCCACCCCTTATTATCATCATAAAGAAACGAATTGAGGCTAGAATTCTGAGCAGATTGACATTCAAATTGGGATGAGAGGTCAAACCCATCTACTAATGGTGGTGTCATGTAAGTTTGGGGTAGAAAAGCAGATAAAGACATCTCCCACTCATAAGTATCCTAGCCAACCACTCAATTAAATCCCAACAATAATCAGGCGATTGGAATAGAAATCCTCCATTACACATAGATTCTACCACCATCCTAGTTTCTTCATTTAACCCCTCATAAATCACTAGGACACATATCCCAATTCAATTCCATGATTAGGACCATAAAATCACCAAGTCTTGATAATATTTCCAAAACAATTCATTCTCATACTGAGGAAAAGAAAAAATGCTCTAGAATTACTAACATGTTGGGGTTCACAAACATATGAGGTAATTCAGGAGAACTCATGCAAAAATTGGGAGGATTTTGATATGATGCATCAAAACTGTAAACATGAGAATTCCAAAAATTATTACTATGTTGCCTAGCAAAATAATTATCCCCATCATCAAAATAGCATGACTCCATGATACAAAAAAAATTAAAAAAAAATAAGTAAAAATATTCACAAAAAGGAAAAAAAAATATATACAGTTTAGTCTCAAAATAAAAAAACTAAACTAAAACAATACCGTCTCCCGGCAACGGCGCCAAAATTTGATAGGCGTGTCGCGCACCTAACAAAAATAAATAACCTAACTAATCCTCCTAACTATGTAGTAGGGTAAGTCAAGGTCGATCCCACACAGAGAAAGTTGTTCTATGATTAGCCTTAAATAATGGTAAGACTAAAGGAGATTAATACAAGAATAATGTGGAATTAAACTATACTAATCAATATATAAATAAAAGACTCTACAGTTAAGTATCCCCACTAGCACGAATAATACAAAATAATTTCTACCCCAAACTAATAATTAAATGTTCACAAGGAAAAGTACACCCTATAAAGTACCATAAACCTCTCCCGAGTATCTATGGCTTCTCTAATATGCATTCAAGCCTACTCCCGTGGAATCATGCAAATTAAAGACATTAAACACGACACTTTAACTTCCTAACAATCCATTCTACCTACTCCCGTGGAGAACTTCATGTCCTTAATTGAAATACTCAAATCCGTCAAAATCCAACTCCCGTTGTGATCAAGACAATGGAATCATAACAATACTAGTTATCCCTAATCTAGTATTGGAATATGCACAATCAATTAAGCAAGAACAATTAACAATTAATATGAGAATTTAAAGAAACAATCATGAATTAAATCATACTAGGGTTCAACTTAACCATAGATAAAAGAAACTACTCTATCATGAAATAAATAATGAAATCTAAAACTATAAAAGAAAACATAATTAAAGAAATCAATGAAAGAAACTAATAGAACTCATGAATTAATGAAAAGAATAAAAACTAGGGTTTACACTAAAAACTAGAGAGAAAGAAGAAGAGAAAACTAAACCTAAAACCTAAAAATAACGTGAGAGGGAAGGAGAGAAAGAATGAAAACCTATCTAAATAAATATTCAATAACCTAATATGACTTGGAAAGTAATTTACAAGATAAGGAAAGTCTTAAATAAATCATTAATAGGCGGATTAGTGATCCGCGCGTACACGTGGCAGATTCCAGCAGAAACAGTGCAATCTTCCGAAAGGCATAACTCCTTGACTAGAAATCTCCTCGGGTCGTGCCACCTATCGTTGGAAAGATCTTCAAGTCTAGTTTCCGAATCTTGTGGAATTACTCGATTCTAAAGACAATCAAAAGTTATGATCAGAAGAGTAGACTGACTCTTTTTCACATTTCTTCTAATGATTTTCCGCTTCGTTTTTGCTCAAACTCGTACTATGACATATCCATACGATCCTTATGCATTGTAGCTTCTTTCCAAGTGCTCCTAATCCTTAAGCTTAGCTAATCATACTCCAAATAAGTCTTCAATGCCTGAAATTCATCAAAAACAAGAAAACATACCGAATAGGAATAGAAAACATAACTTAAGAATATAATGCAACAATGAACCTAAATATGAAACTAAATGCTCTAAAATGCAACCTAAATGCACCTAAAAACTATATATAAATATGACTTATCAGTGTCAGGTGCACTAATCTGCACCTGACATGTTGCATTATTTGTCTCACAGTGGCGTGTGCTTGGCGCAATCCTCCGTACGATGCACAATTTTCTTTCTTATCTCTTTCCATTCGAGGTGGTCGACACTCATATGGCTTTTTGAGGGAGGAGCCAAGGAGGCTCAAGCATGGAGACTGAGAGAAATTACGAATGTGTGCATGTGTTTAGCCCTTCAGAGAGGAAGAACGAATGTAAGAGGAGGGATGAGTGAGAAGGACATTGAGAGATGAGGGAGAAGAATGAGAGAGACGACGCCTAAGGTGTGAAGAATGAGGGAGAAGGAAACCCTAGCTGGCGCCTTTCATTATATATACTCCGTATTTTTGGGAGTTAATTTTATAAATAATAAAATATAAAGAACATGATTGAAAGTATTTTTTAATATTATGTAAAAAAAGATTACAGTTTGTGTAAGCCTACAGTTATAACTTAAATATACAACCTACTTTTTATACCTAATAATATTATGGTTTGGTTTTATTTTATTTTCGAAATAAATAAAATAAGAAATCCGAATTTGCTTTGGAACAAATCCTATTACACATAGGTTATTAATCCTATAAATAGGAGAGAAGAGGATAAAAAATTAAAATAAATCAACAAACCCTAACTTTAGTCGTTACAACCCCAAGAGTAAATTTTCTCTTTCCTCCTCTTTTTCTTCTTCACGTGATTTCTCCTTCCACCTTTTGGTTCTTTCCTCTACTTCCCTCTCCAACACTACTCTACTCTCATGCTCATGTCGGCCATAGTTCGCGCCCCATCCCTTATGTTGCTGGAGGTCCAGCGTAACTGGTGCGGTACTGCTGGGAGTTGTTGGGCGCGAGGTTCAAGTGTCGTGAGACAAGTCGTGGTTCGTGCGGTCTCGTGAGGCGAGAGTTTGTCCGAGTGGTGTCGCGCGAGGTAGGCGAGGGTTTATGCGAGTGATGTCGCGCGAGGTAGGCGAGGGTTTGTACGAGTGGTGTTGCGTAGAGGCCGGAGTTTGTGGCTGGGTTGTTTGTGCGGGTTCACGTTTGGTGGCTCGAGTGTGAAGGTTGAGTGAGGTGCCCATCGAGGATTGCGAGTAGTCAGGTGTCGCGCAGGTTAGGGTGGTGATCACCGGAGTTTTTACGACGTCGCAGAGGGTTTATAGCCGGCGAGTGGATCCGGTAAGCTCTATATTTTAAAAAATTAATTTATCTTGTACTGATATAGTTTATACCCGAACATCTAGCAATAAATCAGATAACCTTTTTTTTTTTTTTGTAAACCACCCGATAACCTATTTCCTCTCTTTAATTCCACGAATGCTTTGTGACATACGTCCTAAGGAATACCTGATGAAACACTGAATAGCGGAACACTGGGTTTCAAATGAAAGTTGTTATGGAATGTAGGATTATGCAGGGAGATAAAAGGCTAAGGACTGAACTGGACAAAATACATTTCATGCTTCGATATGTCCCTAACATAGAACCCTACCGTTTCGTACATTGTAGATATGGGGATATGTGGTTTGAAGAAGGAAACTTTAAGAGAAGAAACTACCTACTGGAACCAGTACCTTCGTACAGTAGAGCATTTCATTACTGATCTCAAATAATGTGAAAATGAATGGAAAATTCGTGAGAAAAGAGGTTGTGACCCCTCGACCTCATCACCTTCAGTTCGAGGAACCTATCATGTGGAAGAAAGCTCGGGAGCTAGGTTTGTAGACAGGAAATTAGAGAACCCAAGAGTTAAAACTGAGCGACAAACGCCACCTGGAGCTGTAGAAAGAGCAAGGCATCAAGCGTTTGAGGATGAGTTTATACCCGAAGACTATCATGTGGCGTCAAAACTTAGGACTGTTACCTTTGTCGTGGTGATTAATGAAAATCAGGTTGCAACTGTACTGGACGTAGGAAATGAGGAAGAGGGAGCTCCTAATGAAGATGAGTCTGCTGAAGGAGAGCCGATTAAGGAAGAGCTTGTTGAGGAAGAAGAGCCCATAGAAGTAGAAGAGGAGCTTATGGAAGAAGAGGAAAAACCCAAAGAAGAGGAATACCCCTAGAGGAAGAGTAATCTATAGAGCCTGTGGATGACGAAGCTGACATGGAAGAAGGAATAGCAAATCCTGAGTCAGATGACGAAGCTCACCGTTATAGTCCCTAGTTTTCTCTGAAAATATAATTAGGATTAAAGATTTATTTTATTTTGTGCTCTATTTATTTCAGTTTTAATAAAGCCTTACATGCCAAGTAGTAAGTTAGCATTGTTTACTCATTTATTTATTTATTTATTTATTTATATTATGTTTCCTTTGAAACAATAAATTTCCAATTTTCAATAATAATACACTTCTTTTCATTCTTTTATTATTGGATGTGACGTCTTATTTGAGATGTTTATATTGCAAGTCAATAGAGACTTAATATTTGTTCACAATAAAAACATGTTGCATGAATTTGCAAATGTGTAATGGTTAAGTGAATAAATGATTATGTGCATGTCACTAAGGTAGTCGTTGTGTTACTTTTAGCGCTGAATAGTTCGATCGAGAGGCACACCTGAGACCCCTCTGAATGTCGAGCAATCAATATGTGACCTATTGCAAATTACAGCTAACCTAGCCCAAGGTCATAACTGGGATGGGGACTTGTCTGAAAAGGATGTCCATAGGAACCCACCAGAATTAAATGGGAAAGGGGACCCGAAGAATTTGAGAAAGGGGTTGGGGAGTTTGATAAGCTTTTCTTCACCCTCACCTACCCAATCTTATGTGCCCTTACCTAGCTATTACCTATAAGGGGATACCAACTTTTGGTGGACTCACGCTAAGGACAACCTCTTAAAATAACTTGGCTTTGGGTGGGAAGATTTCAAGAAAGCCTTAAGGGATAAATATTACCCACCATAACTTAAAAAGCAGAAACCCCAAGAGTTTATGATGCTAGAACAAGGGATCATGTCAGTTGAGGAATATTACAGCAAATTCATTAAGCTGATCAAATTTGCTCCTGAAATTACCCCTACTGAGGAAGATAAGGCCTCACATTTTCAGTAAGGGATTATCCTTGACCTGCAAGGGAGACTAGGGGGAGATACCTTTACCTCATTAGACCATGTTTTTGGCAAAAGTGCTCATTTATATGCCATAAGAAAACGAGAGGAAGGGGGTAAACAGGGTGAGAAACGAAAGGAGAACCCCAACCCTGAGGTTCAAAGATTTGAAAAGAAACACCATGGGAACCAAAACCACCAAAACTCCCAAGTAAATTTCGGTAAGGGACCCAACAACAACAAAACTCACCACAATAAAAATAACTACAATAATAACACCAACAATCGCAGACCGGAGCGTGTGTACAGGTGTAAGAAGTACCCAAACAACTAATATGATTCAGCAGATGCTTTGAAATAAAAACGATGTAAATAATACTTAAGGATCGAAACTTAAGGGATAGGCTCTATATGTTCCCTCGATAACTAGAGGATCTCTACCTAACCTTGATTAGTAGATGCACATAAACTACGATTTATGTGTTCTTGGTACGACGACAAAAATCAATGCAAACATTCACTTGACGTTCTCTAATCAAAAGCAAAAACAACAACCTTTCGTTAATGGTGCTCGTATACTTTATATACACGCCTGAGATGAATCCTAGCACACCCTAATTCCTAAAACACACTAACAACTAATAAGATAAACAACACTAAAAAGATAAACCATAAACTCCTAACCTTAAGCATCACACGCCTAAGATTAAGCATAGCCATGCGTAGGATAAGAATTAACATATCCTAGCTCTCTTAAACTCCTAACAAGACTCAGTGATAAAGGAATTAGACTCTTAGACATAATAGGATTCCTTTATCACTCAAACATCTAAAATAAAAAATTATTATATTGGTTAAAGATTTGAGTGCAAGATAGAAATCAGTTTATTGAGGTTTATTTACGAGTCGAGCTAGCTTTATATTCTCAATATAATTGTTGGTAGCACAATTAGGTGCTTGATTTAGGTACAGTTATGAGTTATGTTTAGTTTGTTTAGTTATATAATTTGGAATTATGATTATGAATTGGGATGCAAGTCGATGTAGCTAATATCAGAAGTTATAGATATTAATTAAGGATTAAGGAAATTAGAATGTTAAATTTATGAATTGGGAATTAGTTTAAGTTTGGTTATTGATTATTGATGTTATCGTGAGATGGTTGTTGGAGAATGGCTATGTAGACGTATATAATTCAAGATGATATGGGAAATCAAGTTATGATGCTTGGAGGTTTCGTATAATTGTTATAGAGTTGAGGTAACCTTTGGGTTCAGCAAAATATATTTAAATGCTCCCGTGGGCGTTATATTGAATTTTGGATATCATATATCGTTTGTGGTAATGGCCATGATTATAGATACATCTCTATGAGTTAGTTGTGAATTGCTATTGGATTGTTATAAAAGTATCATTTTGTTCAATTATCGAAATCGTTCGAAAATACTATATTTCTCAAAATATGATTTGGTATGATAATGAGGAAATGATTCAGATATGAGTTAAGACCAGATAAGGTCGAATATGGTGTTATGTTATGAGTATTGAGGATTCAAGTATGAATCATTAAATATCTTATTTTATAAATATGAAAGTGAGGCATGAATAGGCACCCCGAGTTAGGGCGGGTAGAGTCCCTACTGTTGCCTTCCAGGAGGGGCGAACTCCTGCGTTATAGGACATGTCCGGGTAAGTCTTGCAAGCATAACAATAAAAGGCTGGGTGACGACCCTCAATAGTTTGGAGACAGCTGGTACTGCGTGGTACCCCTCTCCACTGCGTTCATGCCAAACGATCTGATTTTGTGAAAATATATCAACTAAGTTGAGTGTGATTATCTGTTACTATAACTATGTGTTAGTTTTCAAAATACCCTAAACTGTATTTTCTATTACACAGTGTGTACTCAGCTTTGCTGATGGTGTTGTCATTTCTGTGGCCTGTCACTTGGTGGGTGGCAGAGTCAAACATTGTTGCAGGTTTGGTGTTGTGAGCTCAGGATTCTGAAGTGAAGCAAGATAAAGATGTCGTCGTAGCTTATGGATTAGTTTGTATTTAAATAGTCAATTAAGGAATAGTTTCTGATATATTTCGTTGTATACAATATTTGGGAATATTAGTCGAGATATCAGTGTAATTGAAGTCTTATATAAAGGATTTTGTTTTGTGGGCCAATAACCCACAAGTCAGGATCGTTTTCTAGGTTATGTTTCCGTTGCGAGTAAATGTTTAATTCGAGGCTTATTAAGCATTGATTGTGATTAGTGAATCTTAAGTGTATTTACCTAGCAGCTCAGGAAAACGGGCTGTTACAAATGGTATCAGAGCAACCTTGCGACCGTATGCCTAGTTGGCTACCTAACGAGGGTTAAAGATCGTTGGGAATGTGTATCTGTTACTTGGGTAATTAGAGTTCAAGTTTTGAGCTACAAAATAAGAAAAAGAGTCTAGATTTGTGTCAAACTTTGGGAATAAGAGTATGGAATTCAAAGTTATAATTTGAGGATATTTAAAATCTATTTGTTGGGATATCGATAACTTTTTCACAGAAATTTAGTAAAGACTATCGGAGGCTGTAGTGCTTGATATATGGATACTTAAGGTTGATCTATGAGTTTATGTTTTGAAGTTTCGAGGACGAAACTTATTTTAAGGGTGGTAGTATGTAATAGCCCTGTTTTTAAGAACCTTTATTAAAAAGCTAAAAGTGGATAAGCATTACCATTCTTAATGGTTAAGAAAGCTTGTGGATAAGCATTATCATTCTTAATGGTTAAGAAAGCTTGTGGATAAGCATTATCATTCTTAATGGTTAAGAAAGCTTGTGGATAAGCATTATCATTCAGAAAGCTTGTGGATAAGTATTATCATTCTCAATGGTTAAGAAAGCTTGTGGATAAGTACTATCATTCTTAATGGTTAAGAAAGCTTGTGGATAAGCATATCATTCTTATGGTTAAGAAAGTTGTGGATAAGTACTATCATTCTTAGTGGTTAAGAAAGTTGTGGATAAGTACTACATTCTTAGTGGTTAAGAAAGCTGTGGATAAGCACTATTCTTAATGGTTAAGAAAGGTCTGTGGATAAGTCATATCTTTCTTAATGGTTAAGAAAGGTCAAAGAGGATAAGAACCATCATTCTTATTGGCTAAAAAGGCTTTGGAAACCAATAGATAAGTTAGAAAGTCCTTGAGAGCCTTAAACATTAAGATTATGAAAATCGTTTGGAGATTGTTTTATCGGGTAGCGATGAACTTCCAGTTAAAGAGCCATTTGGGATTGAATCCGAGCTCAGAACCAACCAAACTTGATATATGACATTTGGGATGTCTTAAGGTTAAAATGGTCATTTATCCCAAGAATTACGTGTCTTAATAAGGTAAATTGCTTACATAGTAAAACCTGGCCAGCTGAAATTACAGCTCAGACCTATCCTCAAAGAAAGCTGCTTAGCAGCTACTTAAGTGTCGATCTCTCAAAGAACTTTTTATGCATGAAAGCCAACACCTTAGGCTAACACCTCAAGCAAGAATCACCAAAAACTCCAAGAAACCGACCTTGCCCAGAACAGGTTTCCCTCCCCTAGGTACCGCCAGAACAGACTATAAAAGCCTGTTCTGGATTTTTGTCTCTTTTCTCTTATTTCTTCCTCTTGGACACCCATTTTTACTTACATATAATTTTTAGACATCCATACAAAGTAGTTCAAGCTTTGGTTCCAATCTTTAGACCTTAAACTCATATAGAAAACCTTGCTGAAAGATCACATAAGTTGCTGTAAGTTCAACAGTTTACACCTCTTGTATTTAAGCTTAGTTTTTCATATCTATAAGCTTGTTGAAACTAATCTTTAGCATTTTATACATTCAGGGGAAGCTGTAGGAGTAGTTAACCAAGTGGATTAAGGAATTTCGTGGCTTTAAGCATCCTTAGTTAAGGTACACACTTAGTTTGGTTTTACCCTAGAGATTTCCATACCTATAGTTAGGTGATTGTTTCTTTCTAGTGTAAAGCATGTCTATGAAATGAATTTACTTATGATGTGTATTTTATTATGTGTATATTGAGTATATTACATGAGTATAACATGCTAAGGTTCATTAGAGATGTTTCATTTGACCTAAACAACACTTATACACTAAGTATTACGATTATGATTCTTAATGGAATGTGTTTAGTACATGGACTTGTGGAGTAATTATGATGATTAAGGTGGAGTTGTTATGTTATTGTTGTTGTGGAGTTGTTGTGGTGGTTGTGGTGAAGTTGTTGTGGAGTTGTCATTGTTGTTGTTGCTCTGTTATAGTAGTGTTGTTGGGTTATTGTTGTTCTGTCATTGTGGTTGTGGTGGAGTTGCTGTGGAGCTGTTGCCTATTGTTGTTGTTATATCGTTCTTATTGGATAGTCGTTGTTGATGATGCGAGGGAAGTCCTAATCTTAGAATTGGGAAACTGTTATAATTATTGTAGTTGGAGTTGATATGTATGAAGTCGAGTTATGAGTTATGGGAATGACTTCATTAATTTTTATTTGCGGGATTCAGTTTTATTAGCATAATGGTTGCGTTAGAAGAAGATAATTAGAATAGTTAAGATTGGTTGTTGATTATTGTTATTGTTATGAGGTGATTATTGGAGGATGATTTTGGAATGGAGTATCATTCGGAATTATGAAGGAGATTATAATGTTGGAATTGATATATTGGTTAAGGATTTGAGTGCAACATAGAAATCAGTTTATTGAGGTTTATTTACGAGTCGAGCTAGCTTTATATTCTCAATATAATTGTTGGTAGCACAATTAGGTGCTTGATTTAGGTACAGTTGTGAGTTATGTTTAGTTTGTTTAGTTATATAATTTGGAATTATGATTATGAATTGGGATGCAAGTCGATGTAGCTAATATCATCGAAGTTATAGATATTAATTAAGGATTAAGGAAATTAGAATGTTAAAGGTTGATAATTTGTGAATTGGGAATTAGTTTAAGTTTGGTTATTGATTATTGATTATGTTATCGTGAGATGGTTGTTGGAGAATGGCTATGTAGACGTATATAATTCAAGATGATATGGGAAATCAAGTTATGATGCTTGGAGGTTTCGTATAATTGTTATAGAGTTGAGGTAACCTTTGGGTTCAGCAAAATATATTTAAATGCTCCCGTGGGCGTTATATTGAATTTTGGATATCATATATCGTTTGTGGTAATGGCCATGATTATAGATACATCTCTATGAGTTAGTTGTGAATTGCTATTGGATTGTTATAAAAGTATCATTTTGTTCAATTATCGAAATCGTTCGAAAATACTATATTTCTCAAAATATGATTTGGTATGATAATGAGGAAATGATTCAGATATGAGTTAAGACCAGATAAGGTCGAATATGGTGTTATGTTATGAGTATTGAGGATTCAAGTATGAATCATTAAATATCTTATTTTATAAATATGAAAGTGAGGCATGAATAGGCACCCCGAGTTAGGGCGGGTAGAGTCCCTAGCTGTTGCCTTCCAGGAGGGGCGAATTCCTGCGTTATAGGACATGTCCGGGTAAGTCTTGCAAGCATAACAATAAAAGGCTGGGTGACGACCCTCAATAGTTTGGAGACAGCTGGTACTGCGTGGTACCCCTCTCCACTCGCGTTCATGCCAAACGATCTGATTTTGTGAAAATATATCAACTAAGTTGAGTGTGATTATCTGTTACTATAACTATGTGTTAGTTTTCAAAATACACCTAAACTTGTATTTTCTATTACACAGTGTGTACTCAGCTTTGCTGATGGTGTTGTCATTTCTGTGGCCTGTCACTTGGTGGGTGGCAGAGTCAAACATTGTTGCAGGTTTGGTGTTGTGAGCTCAGGATTCTGAAGTGAAGCAAGATAAAGATGTCGTCGTAGCTTATGGATTGAGTTTGTATTTTAGATAGTCAATTAAGGAATAGTTTCTGATATATTTCGTTGTATACAATATTTGGGAATATTAGTCGAGATATCAGTGTAATTGAAGTCTTATATAAAGGATTTTGTTTTGTGGGCCAATAACCCACAAGTCCAGGATCGTTTTCTAGGTTATGTTTCCGTTGCGAGTAAATGTTTAATTCGAGGCTTATTAAGCATTGATTGTGATTAGTAAATCTTAAGTGTATTTACCTAGCAGCTCGGGAAAATGGGCTGTTACAAATGGTATCAGAGCAACCTTGCGACCGATGCCTAGTTGGCTACTAGCGGGGTAAAAGATCGTTGGGAATGTGTGTCTGTTACTTGGTAATTAGAGTTCAAGTTTTGAGCTAAAATAAGAATAAGAGTCTAGATTTGTGTAAACTTTGGGAATAAGATATGGAATTCAAAGTTTAATTTGAGGATATTTAAATCTATTTGTTGGGATATCGAGAACTTTTTCATAGAAATTTAGTAAAGACTATCGGAGGCTGTAGTGCTTGATATATGGATACTTAAGGTTGATCTATGAGTTTATGTTTTGAAGTTTCGAGGACGAAACTTATTTTAAGGGTGGTAGTATGTAATAGCCCTGTTTTTAAGAACCTTTATTTAAAAGCTAAAAGTGGATAAGCATTACCATTCTTAATGGTTAAGAAAGCTTGTGGATAAGCATTACAATTCTTAATGGTTAAGAAAGCTTGTGGATAAGCATTATCATTCTTAATGGTTAAGAAAGCTTGTGGATAAGCATTATCATTCAGAAAGCTTGTGGATAAGTATTATCATTCTCAATGGTTAAGAAAGCTTGTGGATAAGTACTATCATTCTTAATGGTTAAGAAAGCTTGTGGATAAGTACTATCATTCTTAATGGTTAAGAAAGCTTGTGGATAAGTACTATCATTCTTAGTGGTTAAGAAAGTTGTGGATAAGCACTAATTCTTAGTGGTTAAGAAAGCCTGTGGATAAGGCACTATCTTTCTTAATGGTTAAGAAAGGTCCTGTGGATAAGGCACTATCTTTCTTAATGGTTAAGAAAGGTCAAAGAGGATAAGAACCATCATTCTTATTGGCTAAAAGGCTTTGGAAACCAATAGATAAGTTAGAAAGTCCTTGAGAGCCTTAAACATTAAGATTATGAAAATCGTTTGGAGATTGTTTTATCGGGTAGCGATGAACTTCCAGTTAAAGAGCCATTTGGGATTGAATCCGAGCTCAGAACCAACCAAACTTGATATATGACATGCTTGGGATGTTTAAGGTTAAAATGGTCATTTATGCCCAAGAATTACGTGGCTTAATAAGGTAAATTGCTTACATAGTAAAACCTGGCCAGCTGAAATTACAGCTCAGACCTATCCTCAAAGAAAGCTGCTTAGCAGCTACTTAAGTGTCGATCTCTCAAAGAACTTTTTATGCATGAAAGCCAACACCTTAGGCTAACACCTCAAGCAAGAATCACCAAAAACTCCAAGAAACCGACCTTGCCCAGAACAGGTTTCCCTCCCCTGGGGTACCGCCAGAACAGACTATAAAAGCCTGTTCTGGATTTTTGTCTCTTTTCTCTTATTTCTTCCTCTTGGACACCCATTTTTCCTTACATATAAATCTTCTAGACATCCATACAAAGTAGTTCAAGCTTTGGTTCCAATCTTTAGACCTTAAACTCATATAGAAAACCTTGCTGAAAGATCACATAAGTTGCTGTAAGTTCAACAGTTTACACCTCTTGTATTTAAGCTTAGTTTTTCATATCTATAAGCTTGTTGAAACTAATCTTTAGCATTTTATACATTCAGGGGAAGCTGTAGGAGTAGTTAACCAAGTGGATTAAGGAATTTCGTGGCTTTAAGCATCCTTAGTTAAGGTACACACTTAGTTTGGTTTTACCCTAGAGATTTCCATACCTATAGTTAGGTGATTGTTTCTTTCTAGTGTAAAGCATGTATGAATTTACTTATGATGTGTCTTTTATTATGTGTATATTGAGTATATTACATGAGTATAATCTAAGGTTCATTAGAGATGTTTCATTTGACCTAAACAACACTTATACACTAAGTCATTACGATTATGATTCTTAATGGAATGTGTTTAGTACATGGACTTGTGGAGTAATTATGATGATTAAGGTGGAGTTGTTATGTTATTGTTGTTGTGGAGTTGTTGTGGAGTTGTTGTGGTGGTTGTGGTGAAGTTGTTGTGGAATTGTTGTTGTTGTTGTTGCTTTGTTATAGTAGTGTTGTTGGGTTATTGTTGTTCTGTCATTGTGGTTGTGGTGGAGTTGCTGTGAAGCTGTTGCCTATTGTTGTTGTATCGTTCTTATTGGATAGTCGTTGTTGATGATGCGAGGGAAGTCCTAATCTTAGAATTGGGAAACTGTTATAATTATTGTAGTTGGAGTTGATATGTATGAAGTCGAGTTATGAGTTATGGGAATGACTTCATTAATTTCTATTTGCGGGATTCAGTTTTATTAGCATAATGGTTGCGTTAGAAGAAGATAATTAGAATAGTTAAGATTGGTTGTTGATTATTGTTATTGTTATGAGGTGATTATTGGAGGATGATTTTGGAATGGAGTATCATTCGGAATTATGAAGGAGATTATAATGTTGGAATTGATATATTGGTTAAGGATTTGAGTGCAACATAGAAATCAGTTTATTGAGGTTTATTTACGAGTCGAGCTAGCTTTATATTCTCAATATAATTGTTGGTAGCACAATTAGGTGCTTGATTTAGGTACAGTTGTGAGTTATGTTTAGTTTGTTTAGTTATATAATTTGGAATTATGATTATGAATTGGGATGCAAGTCGATGTAGCTAATATCATCGAAGTTATAGATATTAATTAAGGATTAAGGAAATTAGAATGTTAAAGGTTGATAATTTGTGAATTGGGAATTAGTTTAAGTTTGGTTATTGATTATTGATGTTATCGTGAGATGGTTGTTGGAGAATGGCTATGTAGACGTATATAATTCAAGATGATATGGGGAAATCAAGTTATGATGCTTGGAGGTTTCGTATAATTGTTATAGAGTTGAGGTAACCTTTGGGTTCACAAAATATATTTAAATGCTCCCGTGGGCGTTATATTGAATTTTGGATATCATATATCGTTTGTGTAATGGCCATGATTATAGATACATCTCTTGAGTTAGTTGTGAATTGCTATTGGATTGTTATAAAAGTATCATTTTGTTCAATTATCGAAATCGTTCGAAAATGCTATATTTCTAAAAATATTGTTTGGTATGATGATGAGGAAATGATTCAGATATGAGTTAAGACCAGATAAGTACGAATATGGTGTTATGTTATGAGTATTGAGGATTCAAGTATGAATCATTAAATATCTTATTTTATAAATATGAAAGTGAGGCATGAATAGGCACCCCGAGTTAGGGCGGGTAGAGTCCCTAGCTGTTGCCTTCCAGGAGGGGCGAATTCCTGGCGTTATAGGACATGTCCGGGTAAGTCTTGCAAGCATAACAATAAAAGGCTGGGTGACGACCCACAATAGTTTGGAGACAGCTGGTACTGCGTGGTACCCCTCTCCACTCGCGTTCATGCCAAACGTTCTGATTTTGTGAAAATATATCAACTAAGTTGAGTGTGATTATCTGTTACTATAACTGTGTGTTAGTTTTCAAAATACACCTAAACTTGTATTTTCTATTACACAGTGTGTACTCAGCTTTGTTGATGGTGTTGTCATTTCTGTGGCATGTCACTTGGTGGGTGGCAGAGTCAAACATTGTTGCAGGTTTGGTGTTATGAGCTCAGGATTCTGAAGTGAAGCAAGATAAAGATGTCGTCGTAGCTTATGGATTGAGTTTGTATTTTAGATAGTCAATTAAGGAATAGTTTCTGATATATTTCGTTGTATACATATTTGGGAATATTAGTCGAGATATCAGTGTAATTGAAGTCTTATATAAAGGATTTTGTTTGTGGGCCAATAACCCACAAGTCCAGGATCGTTTTCTAGGTTATGTTTCCGTTGCGAGTAAATGTTTAATTCGAGGCTTATTAAGCATTGATTGTGATTAGTGAATCTTAAGTGTATTTACCTAGCAGCTCGGAAAAACGGGCTGTTACACGAGTGCTTGTTTCTTCACCCACACGCCACTCTTCTCATCCAACCAACTTAGCTTATAAGATAAAGTTGATGTTATTGGAAAAGACATGTTTATTGTTAGGTTCAATTGTGTAGCAGGCCTGCAAACTGTAATTGAAGGTGAACCTCAATTCATTGATGGTAAACCACTTATTGTGAAACGATGGACTGTTGATGTTGATATTACAAAAGATAATCTGAAAATAATTCCAATATGGATTAAATTTCCTCAACTGGATCTGAAATACTGGGGTAAGAGGAGCTAGGAGAAAATTACTGGACTAGTAGGACCATTGATTAAGATGGATCAGCTACTAAACTCAGAGAGAAATTGATGTTTGCTAGGGTCCTTGTCGAAGTTAAGCTTGAACATACTCTTCTTGATGTTATCTTCTTTGAAAATGAAAGAGGGATCATTATGGAACAAAGAATTGAATATGAGTGGAGGCCTTTATTGTGTTCCGAATGTAAGAACTGTGGACATACTGTAGATAATTATAGAGCAACTCATAATAAGAGGTGGGCTCCCAAGGCCCAACAACAATAAGGGGACATCATGGCTCACAATGTTGCTGGGCAACCTACTACATATGTTGATGCTGATGGCTTTCTGCTTGTCCCTACAAAGAAGGCTAGTCCTTCAAAAGGGCACACTGTTAAGCAGACTGTAGACACTGTAAACTCTTTTACTCAGATGCTGACTGAGAAACCTGACAGAGAAGTGGCACCAGTGAATGAGAGTGTCCAAGCTGACAGTGGAAAGGGATAGGCTAGTGAGGGGAGGGAGTCCCCTACTAGCAATGGATAACATCCTCATTTGGAATGTAAGAGGTCTAAATAGCCCCGCAAAACAAGTCGAAGTGAGACAACTTCTTAGTCTTCACAACATTCAGCTATTTAGCCTCTTAGAGACAAAGGTAAAATCTACTAATCTTGGTAGATTCTATCTTAGTATGTGCCCTAATTGGTTTTTTTTTACAAATCAGCATCGTAATGATAGTGGAAGGATTGTATTGGCTTGGCAACCTCGATCCTTTACTGTGGACATCAGATTTGCTTCTGCACAAATGATTCATTGCACAATCACTACATGTAGTAGTAAAAAAGTTTTTCTATGCTCTTTCATCTATGGGTTCAATGATGCCCATCTGGGAAAGGAGAAGTTGTGGTCTGATCTGGCATGCATTGCTGATCAAGCTACTGAGCCATGGTGTATAGGTGGGGATTTTAATTCTGTTTTGAACAGATATGAGAGGGTTGGTTCCATTATCAGAGATACAGAAATAGGCCCTATGAGGAGATGTGGTTCCAGCTGTAAGTTAGAAGATGTTAAAGCAACTGGAAGGTTCTATACTTGGACCAATAAACAAGCTAGAGATCAGAGAGTTATGTCGAAGATTGATAGAGTTATGGCAAACTCTGAATAGAATGTTGAATTCCCTGATGCTGAGGTTTTTTTTCATGCCAGAGGGAGAGTTTGATCATAGCCCGATGCTCATTAAGACATGCTTCATGGATCATCGGAAAAAGCCTTTTTGGTTTTTTAATCACTGGTGTTTCAATACGAGCTTTACTGAAATAGTAAGTGAAGGATGGAGAAGGCATGTACATGGTGTTCCTACTTTCCAGGTCTTGAAAAACTGAAGCTTCTCAAGCTGGACATAAAAATCCTTGATAACAGAGGACAATGTGAACTGTAGGAGGCTAAATAGGAAGCAAAGAATAGGCTCTTGGCTATTCAACAGGAGCTGCACTCTCATCCTAGGAACCCTAGCATTGCTCAGCTAGAGAAAGATGCCCAAGAAGTGTACAAGGCTGCTTGGAGACACTATCACTCAGGCTTACAACAAAAAGCCAAGTTGCATTGGCTTAAAGAAGATGATGAAAACTCAAACTTTCTTCAATAGCATTAAAGCTAGACATAAGAAGAATACCATTAAAGCAATTCAAAGTATGCATGGGCAATGGAGGGATTCCCCTGAAGCTATTGTGAATACTTTTGTGGAATCTACAAACAGTTACTTGGTGATTGCATGCCCAACAGGAGTATTGTCTTGCCTGCTATCATTCAGTTTGGCCCTATTTTAACTATTGCTCATTGTCATAGTCTAGTTTTTAAATTCACTACTTAGATGTCAGGAAGGTCATGTTTGATATTCCAAGCAACAAGGCCCCAAGCCTTGATGGCTACAGCAGTGCTTTTTTTAAGGCTGCATGGGACATTGTTGGTGCTGCTGTAAGTCAGGCTATCTTGGAAGTTTTGAGAACTGGGTTGATGGTTAGAGAACTTAATATCAATACACTCACTCTAGTGCCTAAGGTGAAAATTCCTAATACAATGAGTGAATTCAGGCCCATTACTTGCTGCTCTACAATTTACAAATGCTTGACTAAGCTGATTTGTGCCAAGCTTAATACTATTTTACCAGATATAATAAGCCCCACACAAGTCCTTTATCACTGGTAGGAACATTATGCATAATGTTCTATTATGTCAAGACCTGGTGAAGATATATAGGCCCTCCCAAAAGCAAGCTTGTTATCTTATGAAACTTGACATAAAAAATGCTTATGATACTATTGAATGGCCTTTTGTGGAGGAAATGTTGGTTGCATTACACTTCCCTACTTCTCTTGCGAGGCTTATCATGACCTGTGTGACAACCACCTCCTATACTCTGATGATTAATGGCGGTCCAGTGAGGTTCTTTATCCTAAAAGAGGTTTGAGACAAGGGGACTCCCTCTCCCCCTTGTTATTCACCCTTTGCATGGTATATTGTTCCAGAATCCTTTCAAAAGTCAGCACTCTCCATGGATTTAAATTTCACTCAATATGCAAGCACTTGAAACTTAATCATCTGGTATTTGCAGATGATTTGCTCCTTTTCTTTAAAGGTGATTATAACTCTGTGTCTATGCTCTTCAGTGCTTTGAAGATATTTTCTGAGACCTCTGGCCTTCATATGTTCCCTGAGAAGTCTGAAATGTTCATTGCTGGTATGGCCGATAGTGAGATAAGAAGAATACATCAAGTAACATGCTTCAGAATAGGGTCCCTCCCATTTAGATATCTTAGTGTTCCTATGAGCACTAAGAAACTAAACGTGGCTGATTATGAGGCTCTCATTGATTAAATGTGCTTGAGAGTAAAACCATGGAGTAGCAGATTCCCATCCTATAGTGGGAGACTTCAGCCAGTAAATTCTGTGTTGATGTCTATATGTGTGTACTAGACACAACTTTTCATCCTACCCAAAACTATGCTACATAAAATCAATGCTACATGAAGAAACTATTTATATCATGGCTCTTATGACAGTAATAGCCCTGGGTACATTGCTTGGGAAAATATGTGCATCTCAAAGTCTCATGGAGGGCTTAGTGTTCGAAACATTCTCTTGTGGAATTAAGCTGCTGTTGGAAAGCATGTATGGGTAATCTCTCATAAAAAAGATAATCTATGCGTGAGATGGGTTCACTCTTTTTACTTAAAAGAGGCTAACTGGGAGGGTTATCAACCACCTTCTAATGATACCTAGGTATGGAAGTGTATTTATACTGTGACAGATTAGCACTGGTCTATGATATCTCAAACTCGCTCCCTTAAGTTTAGCATTGCTACGGCCTACAAGGCTCTTCTTCCTGCTGTGCAAATTTGGAGGTACATCAAGGGTATATGGAACAGGCTTTCTATACCTAAACATAGATTTATTCTATGGCTTGCCCTGAAGCAAAGATTGCTAACCAGGGAGAGATTGGCTACTATGGGTATCACTACCTACACGGATTGCTGCATTTGTGGTGCTGCTATTGAGACACACTCTCACCTATTCATTGAATGTTCATTCAGTATGAGATGCTTGTGCCAGATACAAATATGGCTAGGAGTCAGAAGACATGATGCCAGCTCATATCAGCACATGACCTGGATGATCAGAAGCCATAAAGATGGTGGTTTCAAGAAAAAAGTTCTCATGACAGCTATTGTTGCTCTTGCTTATTAGGTGCGGAGAGCTAGGAATGATGCCTTATGGAACAACAAGGTCCCCTCCATAAATACTGTTGTCCAATAGATTTAATTCAATGTAAAGCATAGAATTATACAAGTGTATAAGAGAATGACCCTTAGAGAGCATAGGTGGTTTGATACTTTGTGGTTTTATTTTTTGAGGCTTTACCTTTGTTGGTTTGCAGCTAAGTCCTACCTTAGCTTGCTTGAGTTGTACAATGTTTGTTTGAGTGCAATATATCTCTTTCTTGCTTCTCAATAATATAAAAAAAAGCTTATAAGGCCTTTGATGGTCTTGTGTAGCTAGTTTCGCCTCTTCAACCATGAACAGTGAACATACATTAGCACAAGAACCACTATCAACAATAATCACATAAATCAACATACCATTAACAAGGCATTGAGTTTGAAACAAATTCTCCCAGTTATTTCCCTAGGAACACTACAAGAGGGGGGTGAATTGTAGGTGTAGAAATCAACGTAACTTTTTGCGGAAATTAAAACTTTAACGAATAAACAAGCTAGAGGAACACAAGGGATTTGTACGAGGAAAAACTTCTTGGGCCCAACAAGAAGAAACAACCTCGACCACTAGGGATTTTAAACTCAACTCTTTCACTAATTAGGCCAAACAACTTTGTTACAACCTAATTCTAACTCAAGCCACACCTTAAGTTCCTAAACTCAAGTTCCTGAGCCAGTGTTCCCTTTACAGCAGTTCCTCTCAACTTCACTCGAAGTTTTCTCAATCATACAAGCTTTACTCAAAGCCTCTCTCTTACAGAACTTCACTCAAAGTTCCCTTACCCCAAAAACCAAAATACAATTGATCGAAATAAGCTTAGTGGAATTAGAGTACGAAAGCAAAGAACAAATGGCTATTATGAGAGAATGAAGGCACTGACACTTAATTAGTTAAACTCACTTAATTACTTAGTCAGACACACTTTGGAACTCATTTAGACTTCAATATTTATAGTGATAATAACAAAGAACGTGGGAGTAAAATTTGATTACATGTTAAGTCCATTAACCCATGATGTTCCTTCCCCTAAGGAACACGTTTCTCATCATGTCCCATGATCCCATGATCTCAATATGAACGTGGATATTTTTAGCCACAACTCCTAAGTAATAGGAGTTCCTTGAGCTTTATCCGAAAATCAGTTAGTTATAAAAACAGCTTTTATCATTAAAACTGAATTTTTAATCTTTAAGAAAATAATATCTTTTAAACAAATTCTTTATAAAACCGGATAATTATTTTCTATATATATTTTCCGAAAAACAAAATCTTTTCCTAAAACAGATTTTCTTTTTAAAACTGATTTTATCATTTAAACTGATTTGAAATTAATTAAAACTAATTTCCTATAATTTAGGCATGACTTACTCAATTGCATAATTGTACCGTTATACTTTTGCACGCCTAAGTCTAGTTCCTTTTATAAACCAAGTTCCTTTAACAAATTCATTTAGTGCCACTTAGTTTGTTCCTTAGAAAGGAACAAACTCTCATTCTCAAATAAACTGCCACTGTTCCTTATCATTCTTACTTTGTTCCTTTACATTGGAACTAGAAAATAAAACGCCTAGCTTCTATTCTTCTTGATCCAATGTTGCTCCAGTATCAACTTATAGAAACTTCTTTACTTAGCCTTTGAAATCCTCTCTTGACTTCTTCCTTGACTTCGTATTCTCCCAGTTCCTTTCATTGATACCTTAAACATCATACACTTAAATAACTCATTAGTTCACTACTTAGTTTGCATCTTTGTTTCTATGTCAGCATCAAAACTAGGGTTCAACAATTTCCCCCTTTTTGATGATGACAACAAAGGTACAAACTAAGACAATAACAAATAATATAAGCGAATGAAAATGATAAAATAATAAAGAAGAAAATGAAAAATAAAACACAATTATGTAAGTAACTGAATTTTGATTTTTCATTTACCTTAACCTATTTTTGATTTTTCATTTACCTTAGAAAAGGAAAAATAAAACACAATTATGTAAGTATCTGAATTTTGATTTTTCATTTACCTTATTTTTAAAATTTTGAATTTTGAATTTTTTTTTTTTCAATTTATGTATATGTACAGTTTGTTCCTTAAATCATTTTCCCCCTTTGTCATCCTCAAAAAGAATAGACTCTGCATGTATTGATGAATTGATTTAACACCTTAAGACCATAAGCAAGCACCATTAGTGGTTTAAGTTAGATTTGCAAAGAGTCAGCTTGCTCAAACATCAATCACATAATACTAGCCATTCCAAGGAAGAAATTATGCATAAACATTCGGAAACACAGACATAATAGCAAAAGTCATTGTTTATATATAACACTTGTTCCATAACAACAAACAAAGAAAGAAAAGAGAAAGGATTAAACATAAGTCATGTTCCTTGAGAAGGAAACAGGAACAATAACAAAAAAAACTAAGAAAGGGAAGGGGAATGGTGTTCCTCTACAACTTCTTCTTCCACCACATCCTCTAGCTTTTTCATCACCACCCCATGGTTGAGTCCAACTTGGTCCTTCAACTCCTCTAAAGCAAGGGCCATAGAGTCCATCTTCTTTTGTTGCGCAACAAATGTATCACTTAGGAACTTCATAAGACTCGGCATTTTATCAGTTTTAGCATCCAAAGTCCAGTGAAGGTGATTATAAAATTTGATCATGTGTTGAGCAGGAAGACAAACATCATTTACCCAGCTACCATCATCCGGAGATTCCTGTTCCTTACCCTTGGAACCTGAGGCAGAAGGTGGATTTGGTGAAGGAACTGGAGGGGGTTGAATGGAAGGCTCATCTGTTCCGGGAATGGAAGCAGAAGAATAAGGGTTATAAATTGGAGGGAGAAATGGTGGTGTTGGTGGAAGAGTTGTGGAGGTGGAAGCAAAAGGGTTAGGTCCTTTTATTTCATCCTTCAACTGCTCAAAGATGGAAGGAACAGAGAAGGATGAGGGAGAAATGGAAGTCAGTTTTGTGAAAGGAACAGAGAGTTTAGGAGATGGTGGTGGAGTGGGTTCCTTGAGAATGGAGGGTTCCTTGAGAATGGAGGGTTCCTGTTCCTCAGCATCCGAAAGGACTAAAGGAGAGTCCTTGTTGGAATGAACAGAAACAGTAGGAGCAATCTTTAGACGATTGCTCTTCCTCACCCTATGAGGAACAGAAACTCTAGGCTTGGTAGCAATGTGTTTGCGCCTCTTTGGTTTTGCTTCCTCCGGCTTAGGAACAGGTTCCTCCAAGATAACATCATTATCTTCTTCCTCTATGTCAACCTTAGGCAATTTTCTCTTACTTGAGGAACTTGGAGCTATTCTCCCTTGAGTAAGTACTCCTTCTTGGACAGACAGACCAAGTCCATTTAGAGTCCTCTCATCTAATATGTTCCCTTGTTTTACACCTACTGTAGTCCAACCAGTGAGTCTTACTTCAAAGTGATGAAGTAGAGAAGTTATCAAAGCACCATACCCAATCACATAATTGTTTTCAATACAGTGAGTAAGATGTTGAATGAAGAGGGAAGGGAAGTTGATATGGAAATGGTAGTCATTATATAGAATTCTAGTTTTGTTAGGATTCTATGTAAATTAGGAATTTAATTTCAGTTTTATTTTAATTAAGTGTTTAAGTTAATAAAGGAATCCTATTATATTTAGGAGTCTAATTCCTTATCAGAGTCGAACTAGGAGTCTTATTAGGCGTGTGAAGTATGTTTAATTTAGGATAATTATTTATCTTGATCCTTAAGATAAAGATAAATAAGTTTATTTGTTTTATTTACTAGTTCAAGTAGGTTTAGGAAAATCTTGTACTATATAAGAGATTTTCGGCCATAATGAATAATTTAGAGTGATTTTGAGTTAATTATTGTTTCAGGAGAGAATCCACCTTGTTTCAGGAGTGAATCCAAAAACCCTAGTTGAACTGTGAGCCGAAAATACACCTGAGTTCTCCATATCCAGTTACTTATTAAATAAAAATACATAAAAATACATACTTTCATAAACACAAGCCACTAAACTACATCAAAGAGCCCTAATCTAGTGAATTCTTCATTAAGAATCACATCAAGTGGTGTGGCTGCTGCTACTTCACCCCCATATCCGTCGCTGCTGCCCAACCACCCACGCACACTCTCGCCTATCCATCGCCTAAGCCTCGCACACCCTGCTAGTCCCTCGCCTACTCCCTCGCACAGCGCGCATCACTAGCGCCCAGCTTCGCATCCTTCTCGCCCACACTCGCCCAGCCCTCGCCTACTCTTGTGCACCATGCCCGATAATCAAGCTGATATGTTCGCTACCATTCAGGCTACGAACGACAAGGTCGACGCCCTCACTGCCCAGCTGGCTGCCATGGCCACGCAGCTCCATGCCTTTGAGCGCGACAATAATTTTGCTCGACCACCTGCCCATCAGCCTCGCCGAGAGGATGACTTGCGTCTGGCTGACCTACCCACCTTTGATGGTGACCTTGACCCCGAAGCATACTTGGAGTGGGAAAATAGATTGGATAGATTCTTTGATCACAAAAATTTGAGTGATGGCTCCCGGTTTTCATATGCAATCCTAAAGCTCACTAAATATGCGTCGTTATGGTATGAATCTACGCGCACAAGACGTGCTCGTGAAGAAAAACCTCCTATTGATTGTTGGTCCTCTCTAAAGGTCAAGATGCGAAAAAGATTTGTGCCACGAACATACCGCCAAGAACTCTTTGTGCGTCTCTATTCCTTGCGCCAAACCACCCTCACAGTCGAACAATATATAAAGGAATATGAGAGACTACATATGGCGTGTGATATTAAAGAGGAGGATGAACAGAAAATTGCGCGCTTTCTACTTGGTTTGCATCGTTCAATCGCCAATTTGGTGGAATTACAAGCATATGCCACGTTTGATGATGTTTGTGTTCTTGCGTCCAAAGTGGAGCGCTAACAAACCAAGCGCACACCTTGGTTTATGCCCCCTTCTACCTCGACGGATTCTACGTCCAGCCAAGCGTCGAGTGCCACAGCTGCCCTTGACTCGTCGAATGCCCAACCCAAACCTGCCGCACCATCCTCGACCGCAACTCCATCGAGTGACAAGGCTGATAATGCTACGATAAGGTCTAAGAAAACCCAATGTTTTCGTTGCCAAGGACTCGGCCATATTGCCAGGCACTGCCCTAACACAACTGTTACCACACGAGAGGAACTAGTCCTTTATTTGGCCGAAGAAGAACACCATCCTTCTACTTCTATGGATGAGGATAATTTTTGGTCGAATCAACCTATATGTGAACCAGAACAAGAGCATCCTTCCTTGCTAATGCGTCGCTCTTTGTTATCTTCTAACTTTGATGATTCTGTGGATGAGCAAGGTACCAACTTATTCCATTCCAACTGCATCATCAAGGGTAAAGTTTGTCCTTTTATCATAGATAGTCGTTCATGTACTAATGTTTGTGATGTGTATATGGCTGAAGCATTAAATTTGCAAATGCGCAAGCATCCAAATCCCTATAAACTCAGCTGGTTGAATGATGATAGCATTTGGGTACGTAAACAAGCTTTAGTTGGTTTTCGTGTTAGTGAATACATGGATCAACTTTGGTGTGATGCTTTACCTATGACTGCATGTTCATTATTATTAGGAAGACCATGACAAAGTGATAGACATGTGATGTATAATGGGAAAACTAATGCATACTCAGTTTTAATGGGGGATAAAAGAATGATTTTGCAATCATTACCACCTAAATCTAGGCGCCCCAAGGAGAAGGAAAAGGATACCCAAGACAAAGCTCATGTATGCATAAGTTCATGTCATCATGAAGTTCTAAAAACTGCACAAAACAAAAAGGAAGGGAGACAACAACTTCTACAATTGCGCCAAGGTTCTAAGATGGACTTAGGAGACAAAGTATGGTTGTCACTTTCTGCTCAAAAACTTCATGTGAATCATAAAGATGGAGAACCTATGGATGAAGGCCCATTTGAAATTGTGGAAAAAGTAGGCTATGAAACTTTCAAAGTGCTGCTAGGAAATGGCATATGTGCAACATTTCCTTCCTGTGATTTGGTTCCATGCTTTCCAGACTAAAACTTGTGGACAAGTTTTTTCCTAGAGGGGGAGTTTGATATGGAAATGGTAGTCATTATATAGAATTCTAATTTGGAATTTAATTTCAATTTTTTATTTTAATTAAGTGTTTAAGTTGATAAAGGAATCCTATTATATTTAGGAGTCTAATTCCTTATCAGAGTCGAACTAGGAGCCTTATTAGGCGTGTGAAGTATGTTTAATTTAGGTTAATTATTTATCTTGATCCTTAAGATAAAGATAAATAAGTTTATTTGTTTTACTAGTTCAAGTAGGTTTAGGAAAATCTTGTACTATATAAGAGATTTTCGGCCATAATGAATAATTTAGAGTGATTTTGAGTTAATTATTGTTTCAGGAGAGAATCCACCTTGTTGCAGGAGTGAATCCAAAAACCCTAGTTGAACTGTGAGCCGAAAATACGCCTGAGTTCTCCGTATCCAGTTACTTATTACATAAAAATACATAAAAATACAAACTTTCATAAACACAAGCCACTAAACTACATCAAAGAGCCCTAATCTAGTGAATTCTTCATTAAGAATCACATCAGAAGTTGATTTGAATGTGGTGCTCTAAGCAAAACATATAACACATATCTAAGAGACCCACTTCATTCCTCTTTTCAGTACGAGGAATGAGTGCTCTCCATACCAAGTTGAATAGTACTTTGTGAAGGGGAGAGAGTACATTATGGTTTTGTTTGTTTTGACCAGAAGTTCCTCCAAAATATTCTACAATTTTGTCCTAAGGAAAATTCGGAAAAGAGACAGTTCTTTTCCGTTTAAAGTACAAATCAGTTCCTTTGCAAGGAACTTCCCAAACTTTGCCCAATGTGGCTTGATTAAACTTAATTTTCTTTCCTCTAACCTCAGTTATGCAAAGACCATTAGTGTTTGTAAAATTTGCACAAAATTCATCCATCGCTAAAGGAACAAGTGCGTTGTTAAAGGCGAATTGAAACAAGAATTCCATGCCCTGTTCCTTTAGAATGGAAGTTAATTCATGAAATTCGACTTTATTGGCCCATTCTAAATCTATACAAAAACCCAATACATACCTAGATTCGCTTCGTTCGACCCGTTTCTTGGAAGATGAAGAAACAGTTCCTTTGGAAGGAACAGGCGTGATTTCTTCTTCTTCCCCCTGAGTTTGTTCCGGGGTTTCTTCTTCATCATCTTCCCCAATTAACTTTCTTCTACGCATACTCCTTCTTGGAGATTCTAATTGTTGTTCTTCTATGGGGGTTTCTTGAATTGGGTCGTTTTCAAGGGTTTCGGTTGGGGATGGAGTATTTTCCATTTTTGAAGTGTTGGTAGTTTTTGATGTTGGAAAAGGAGAATTGCGTGAGGTTTTTGCCATGATTTGAGAAGAAATTGAGGTTTTTATGGAGTATCAAGAGGTGTGATGAATTTTTCGGCTATGGTGAAGATGAAGAGTTGGAGGAACACGGTTTCTAATAATGGTGAATTAAGGAGGGAGTTTGCATGTAATAGTGTCTTTGACACGCGGGAAAATAAAGCAAATAAAAATAAAAACAAAAAGAAAACGAAAAGATGATAAATAAGAATCAAGATTTAATTAAATCTGATTCCTTTTATTTTGGGATTTTTTTTCGGATTTTTATGAGTTTTAATTTTTGAAAGAAAATAAATGCTAAGGAACTTGTGCTATTGGAACAACTAATGCTACATATCAATGTCCTTCATATCATGCATGTTTCTTAACCTTAGGAACAGTAATTGTGAGTTGTTTTATTCCTTTGAATTCATGTTTATGTTTTGTAACATTCTAATTTGCAATGGTCTTAGGCAATTAAACACAATTATTTTAGCACACAAAGTCACTCAAATTGATTCAAGCATGGGGGAATGATATAGGAACAATCACTTAATTTTTATTAACCCTAACTCAAGCCTTAATTTTTCATATCTATCCCTTTGTAAAGGCTTAGTTAGAATAATCAGCAATCTGATTCTCAGTTTGACAAAACTCAAGTTTAATCAAACCTTTTTCAACATTTTCTCTTAAAAAGTGATGTCTGATATGTATATTTACTCTAGAATGATGCACTGGATCTTTAGAATATACTATAGCACTTGTATTGTCACAATAAATAGGAACACAATTCAAAGTTTATTCCATAGTCACTAAGTTGTTGTTTTATCCAAAGCATTTGAGAGCAACATGCAGCAGCTGCTACATATTCTGCTTCAGCAGTGGATAAAGCAACTGTGTTTTGTTTCTTGGTACTCCAAGAAACTAAACTATGACAAAGGAATTGTGCCATACCTGAGGTGCTTTTCCTATTTACAAGATCTCCAGCATAATCTGCATCTGCATATCCTTTTAGTTCGAATGTATCACTTCTTGGATAGTAGAGTCCAAGATCATCTGTTCCTTTAAGATATCTAAGAATTCTTTTACAGTAGTGAGACTCCTTTGGATTTGCTTGAAATCTAGCACACAAACCAACACTGAAAGCTATGTCTGGACGACTAGCAGTTAGATACAAAAGTGAACCAATCATTCCTCTATATTTTGTTTGATCAACACTTGTTCCTATGGAGTCTTCATCTAATCTAGTTGAAGTTCCCATAGGAGTGTGATTTATCTTTGAATTTTCGAGGCCATATTTCTTTAATAGTTCCTTTATGTTTTTTTGGTGAACAATTATTCCCTTTTCAGTTTGTTTGATTTGTAGTCCAAGAAAGAAATTTAACTCACCCATCATACTCATTTCAAATTCATTCTCATGAGACTTGAGAATTCTTTGCACAATGTTTCATTAGTAGCTCCGAATATGATGTCATCAACATATATTTGAACAAGCAAAATATCAGTTCCTTTAGATTTTAGGAACAAGGTTTTATCAACCTTTCCTCTTTTAAAATTGTTTTCTAAAAGGAACTTTGATAATCTCTCATACCATGATCTAGGTGCTTGTTTTAACCCATAAAGAGCTTTATCAAGCTTGTAGACATGATTTGGGAGATTATTATTTTCAAACCAGGGGGTTGTTCAACATATACATCTTCTTTAGATAGCCATTTAAAAATGCACACTTAACATCCATTTGATATATTTAAATCCCATGTAAGCAGCAAATGCAATTAAAATTCTAATGGCTTCTAATCTAGCTACAGGAGCAAAGGTTTCTTCATAATCTATTCCTTCTTGTTGATTATAACCTTTTACTACAAGTCTAGCTTTGTTTCTTACAATGGTTCCATATTCATCTAGTTTGTTTCTAAACACCCATTTTAAGCCAATTACTTTTTGTTGTTTAGATGAGGAACTAGATGCCATACCTTGTTTCTTTCAAACTCATTTAATTCAGCTTGCATTGCAGTAATCCAATCAGAGTCAGTTAAGGCTTCTTCATGATTTCTTGGTTCCATCATTGATAGGAACGCATGAAATGCACAAAAGTTCCTTAACTGAGATCTAGTTTGCGTACCTTTGGATATGTCTGATTATGAGTTCCTGGATGTGTTTTTGAATCTCCAAGGTTTTGGTTGAAACTCTCTTATAGGAACATGTTGTTCCTCATGAGTTCCTTGAGTAGATGGAACTCTGCTCAGTTGTTCCTCGTTAGCCTCGTGGACTCAGTTCCTTCATTTGAGGAACAGGAACATCTTCTCCTCCTTGAGGAACAGGAACATCATTGATGTTATTATTTTCAAATTCCTCGTTCCTTTCCTCTTTCACTTCTTCTTCTTCTTGTGAATCTGCTTCTTTACTTGGTTGTCTAACCCTATCTCATAGTCATCAACCTGTATGCTTGGATTATATTTGTCAGATTCATCAAAGATTACTGAATGCTTTCTTCAACACACATAGTTCTCTTGTTATATACTCTATAAGCTTTACTATGTGAGGAGTATCCTAAAAATTTGCTTCATCACTCCTTGCATCAAATTTTCCAAGATTATCTTTTCCATTATTATGCACATAACATTTGCAGCAAATGTTCTAAAATAGGTGATATTTGGTTTCTTTCCAAAATAAAGTTCATAAGGAGTTTTATTAATGATAGGTCTCATCATGGCACGATTAATTATGTGACAAGCAGTATTAACAGCTTCAGCCCAAAAGTTCCTTGGAAGTTCACTAGCAATTAACATGGTT